>NC_053497.1:27762450-28062450 GCF_905171775.1 Rana temporaria | reverse complement strand
GTTTAAAAAAAAAATATGCATGAAATTTATCCAAATGTGATTGCATAATAACATGTCCTGGGTTGATATTGTCTTTGAGGATAACCTTTTGTCACTTTCCTACTCCCAGGGCAATTTGTCCCCTGAGGGTCTTTTCCAGCATCATATCTGGGGATATACCACCTCAGTTCCCGGGACTGATGACTTGTCCGGCCGGCTTGCAGCCCTTATCACTATCAATCAGACCCACAGGTGATCTGTAAGTTTGGGATATGTAATTTTTTTTGTCCCATACTGGTTTATACATTTTCCTCCCCCCCCTATACTCTCCTGTCATCTAAGACCCTTTACCAATAGTTACATTTTATAAAACGTTATCAATTTCACATATATATCAGCATCTGCTCCTGATGAGTGGAGATTTCCACGAAACGTGTTGATCCATTCCGATGCTACAATTATGTTTACTATATGGGATCATTTTATTATTCTTACTATTTTTCATTTGTATTATGCTGTAACAATCATGATTTTTTTATATGTCTATTATGTGATATATGGATCAATGTGCCTGACTTTTTATAAAGCTACTACCATTTATTACAATGCTATTATGCTACAATGTATTATGTATATATATTAAATACATGTTATTCTTATGCATATATTGTCATGTGTGCTGGATATTGAGATTCAGTGGGTACAGTTACAATAAACAATTAATTGGTCAGACACCCCCAATGCCCGTTATCACTTTTCTAGGCGCATGTCTCATATAAGAAAGAAAGGGTTGGGACTTTAACCAGTTCCATGTTTATCAATAGGGATAGGCTGGGATAGGCTGGCTGGTGACACACACCCCTAGTCACCTGCTCTCCATCTACTCATTAGCACTTGTATGCCTCTACTGAGGAAACTAGAAAAGTTTAGTTAGGACCACAGTAATGCAGAGAGCCTTGTAAGCGGCCTGTGGCTTATCCATATATTTGCAAATGTGTGCAACCAATCCTCTGCTTTAAACATACTAAGTTAGACAGTTGAATTTGGCTTGCAATTTGGTTGGTAAGTTTGAGCCTGGTTATTACGCTATTCTACTTTATTTATTTACTTATACATACTGTTTGCATCAACACGCATCTCATTTAAAGTCCCAACCCTTTCCTTCTTTCAATTTTCAGGGATGGAGGCATGTGTCATCCACATGCCTCATTCAAAGTCCCAAACCCAGTTCCATGTTCATGTCTCATATAAAGTCCCAATTTTTCCTTTCAATATAGCTTTTTGTCACTGTTTAATGTTTCTGAAATACCATCCAGTAGGGGTTGTTCCCTGCAGTGCTTACATTAAAGTAAAACATTGTATAATAAACCTCTGATATATTACAGAGAATAATGTTGTTAAAGGTGGGGTATTGCCACACTAATTGACAAACATACATTTTTTTTATTTTTTTTATAAACCTTTGGACTAGAGTCTGGTTTACTGGTTATCTTGGTGTGAACTACCTTGCAAACACCTCTGGAAGGGTATCAACTCTTTTCTTTATAACTGGAGTCCTAAATTACAACTCTATCAAAGGCTTGAATGCCTCTAGAGCGCCGTCAGTTTTTTATCTCTAATGTGTTACTCTAAATTGTGAAATTCTCTGTAAAAGGTGTCAATTTTTTATATTGTAGCTAGGCTAGATTGTAACAGTTTACATTGACTGCTCTTTAGTCATTGAATCCATTAACATTGACCCCTTGGATTATTGGCAAAGCAGATAGGAGCAACCCCTACAGTATATATAAAAAAAGCGAACTACAAAAATAACCGACAAGCAATAATTTTTTTTATTAGTACCAATATTACACAAACCCTTATACATAAAATCACTTGAAAACAAAGGCCCAGATTCTCAAAGGACTTCTGACGGTGTAGCGCCATGTACGCCGTCGTAAGTCCGAATGAGAGCCGTCGTATCTATGCGGCTGATTCTTAGAATCAGTTACGCATAAATTCGGCTAAGATACGAGCGGCGTAAGTCTCTTACACCGTCGTATCTTAGGGTGCATATTTACGCTGGCCGTTAGGTGGCGCTTCCGTATATTTCCGCATCGAATATGCTAATTAGCTAGATACGCCGATTCATGAATGTACGGGCACCCGGTGTATCATGATACGTCGTTTACGTAAGACATACGCCGGCGTAAAGTTACCCCTCATAAAGCAGGGGTAAGTCATATTAGGTATGGACGTCGGAAACATACGAACAGCGTCGTATTTTACGTTGTTTGCTAAAGTCGTCCGTGAATGGGGCTGGACGTAAGTTACGTTCACGTCGACTAGGCATTGAGCGGGCATAATTTAATTTGAAAATTCAACGTTATACTGAGCATGCGCACGCATGCGCCGTTCAAAAAAAGTGTCATTTACGTGGGGTCATGATTAGTTTACATAAAACACTCCCCCTATGCCTTATTTGATTTAGGCATGCTTACGCCGGCACATTTACGCTACACCGCCGTAACTTTAGACGCAAGTGCTTTGTGAATACAGCACTTGCCTCTCTAAGTTGCGGCGGCGTAGCGTAACTACGATACGCTACGCCGCTTACATTTACGCCCGCCCTACGAGAATCTGGGCCAAAGTCTATATCTTTATACTTGTACAATAGCAACTGTCCACATGCATAATACAGCAAATAACAATTTATTAAATTTGTCCAACCATGGAACAGGAGAGTTCACTGGTGTGGACCAGAACTGGGTCTTACATCAAATGTGCATGCTTTAAAATGTTAAAAAAGAAATCAAACCCCAATCATAATACAAAGTAAGAGGGAAGTGAGTAAATAAGATCAAACCTAGAGACTCTGATGTACTAAAACATAAATAGAAATAACGTTTTTTTACCGTATGAGTTCAACACGTGTCATGACCTTACGCTACTTTATCAGGGGGATTCTCAGAAAAGACAATGGAGGTAATATGAAGGGAGAAATTCTCCTAACCTTCCACACTCTTTCTGGACTAAGACATCTTCCAATCTATGTAAAGATTTATGTTGGGAGGTGAACGTACTGACGTCATCACCAAGAGACAGGCGTCTGCAGGCAGGCCGGCCGGCTTTTTTTAGGGAGACGAATATCGTCTTTTTTGTAAGTGTTACTACTTTTTAAAATTAAACCTTTTATTCGGTAATACACTATCTAGTGCAGTGGTCTCAAAGTACCGGCCCGCGGGCCATTTGCGGCCCGCGGACCAGTTATAAATGGCCCTCAGGCAGGGTGGAAGTGAGGGGAGCAAAAAAAAAAAAAAAAAAAATTTTTTTTTTTTTTTTTTTTTGAGCTGGTGCCATCTGGTGGTGAGCCGTTGGTATTACAAGTTATTACCACCAGATGTGAACTGGCGCCATCTGGTGGTGGCCGTTGGTATTACAAGTTAAGCATTACAAGTTAAACAGCAATTCTAATGTCATTTTACACTATTTTCACTGCCATCTTCTTCCCTCTAATTAGAACCCCCAAACATTATATATATTTTTTATCCTAACACCCTAGAGAATAAAATAGCGATCATTGCAATACTTTCTGTTACGCCGTATTTGCGCAGCGGTCTTACAAGCGCACTTTTTTGGGAAAAAATTACACTTTTTTTAATTAAAAAATAAGACAACAGTAAAGTTATCCCCATTTTTTTTAATATTATGAAAGATAATGTTACGCCGAGTAAATTCATACCCAACATGTCACGCTTCAAAATTGTGTCCGCTTGTGGAATGCCGACAAACTTTTTTACCCTTTAAAATCTTCATAGGCGACGTTTAAAAAAATCTACATGTTGCATGTTTTAAGTTACAGAGGAGCTAGAATTATTGCTCTCACTCTACCAATCGCGGCGATACCTCACATGTGTGGTTTGAACACCGTTTACATATGCGGGCGCTGCTCACATATGTGTTCGCTTCTGCGCGCAAGCTCGTCGGGACGGGGTGCGTTTTCTGGCTCCTAACTTTTTTAGCTGGCTCCTAGATTCCAAGCAAATTTGTCAAACTCTGACTTACACCAGTGCTGGTGGTAATAATGCGCAAGCTGACACCAGTGCTGGGGGTTAATAATGTGTTCGCTGACACCAGTACTGTTGTTTTTGAAGTTTGAAAGTTTGCATGCGGCCCCCCATGGGATATGAAAACTTGTCTTGTGGCCCTCAGGTAATTTGAGTTTGAGACCCCTGATCTAGTGTCTTTACTTTTTGGGGCTCCCCGATGGTTGTTAATATACATCGATTTCCACTGAAGCAAATCTTGCATATCCATTGAAGGAACTAAGGCTGCATGATAGACTTGTTATCCTCTTGCCTCTGGTAAGCAGTGATTTTGGCTGGTGGTGGAGCACGGGTGTTTGCACAAATATTTTGGAGGTTCATCCCTCAACTATCTTCATCAACACCTACCTTTTATCACTGATTCACTTTGCATGGATTCTCTTTGTACCTGAGGAATTGGGACTACAACTTTCCTTATTCATTGGATGTGTTCACATCCTTGTTTTGTCCACTTTCTTTCAATACTTTTATTGTTAGTTTCTTAAGTGCGTTAAATTTGATCTTAATATCAACCTTTATGATATATGATTTAATTTGGTCTGTATGCACTTGACTTATGATAGACTGATCACAATATTGGTCATTCACGTTGTAGCGCAGCTCTTTACTGTTCTTTTATGTAAAGACCCAATAAAAAAAAAATAATCATCTTAAGAATCCATCTGCTTTCTTATCCATGATCAGCTAGTAAGAGGTCCTCAGGGCAATAGATAATATTGCAAAAGATAACATACAATAACAAAAAAAACTGCATATATCAATGGCCTAACCACTCTCTAGTCTAGCAGTCCAATTGTAAGCTTACAAGAATGAGGGTTGGTGCAAAATACAGAGCAGTGACATATCTTTATGAGTTTGTTTCAGAAATGCAGAAACTTTCAGGTGACAGAATTTGGGGATGTGGCGGTGACAAAGGGGTGTCTATATACTTTAGAAAATGTTTGTTCTCAAAAGCTTTTGAGTTGTTATAAGCTGAAAACTATTGAAGATCAGTTCTTACTATGAAAAAATAATAAAAAAAATAAAACTACTGTTTTTATTGGCGTATAACACTCACTTTTTCACCCTGCAAATTGGTTGCAAATAGTGTGTGCGTGTTATACGCTGACACTGCAATTTGAGCTGCCTCTGAGAGAACGGGGAGGAGGGGTGGGATTAGCGCTGTCAGATTACATACAGCGAGAATCTCCTCTTTACTCAGCGGCCTCTTTAATAGAAAGTCCCGTCTCCTGGGCCGGCATTGGATCAGTGTTCTGTCTATCATAGAAGCCGGTCCAGGAGGCGAGACTTTGTATTAAAGAGGCAGCCGAGAAAACAGGAGATTCTTGTAATCTATGTAATCTGACTGCGCTAATCCCACCCCTCCTCCCTGAGATGGGCACTGATCAGGCTGCATTCATGGCAATGGGGAGGCTGCAGATGGGCATTAATCAAGCTGAATTGATGGGCAATTTTGAGGCTGTGGATGAGCATTGATCAAGCTGCATTTATGGGCAATTTTGTGGCTGTGGATGAGCATTGATCAAGGTGCATTGATGGGCAATTTTGAGGCTGGAGATGGGTATATTGACCAGGCTGCATTGATGGGCTCTGGCCCCTTTTTTGCTTAAAAGTTCTTTATTTAATTTTTTTCCCCTGAAACTTCCCTCTTAAAACGAAGGTGCGTGTTATACGCCTGTGCGTGTTATATATCGATAAATACGGTAATAGTAAGTTAATAGATAAGCAAATAATTTTCATGGAATGGTAGGACTTTTCAGTTATTTTAAAAGATAAAATGCTAATACAAAAAAGAAGCATTGGATTTATTGAAAATATTACAATATATCCTAAAACCATTGCTCCAGTAATATTATTGTTTCCCAAAGTGCTCAATGGTTACTATTTTCAGTAATATAAACAGAAAAAATATGGCAATAAAGAAAACCTTTTTTTTTTAAATATAATAAAAAAAATTAAATGAATACTATGGCCCGGATTCAGATAGGAGTTACGACGGCGTATCTCCGGATACGCCGTCGTAACTCTGAGTGTGCGGGGTCGTATCTATGCGACTGATTCGGAGAATCAGTTACGCATAGATTTTCCTAAGATCCGACCTACGTAAGTCTCTTACACTGTCGAATCTTAGGCTGCATATTTACGCTGGCCGCTAGGTGGCGCTACCATAGATTTACATGAGGAATATGCAAATTAGGTAGATACGCCGATTCAGAAACGTACGTCCGCCCCGCGCATTTTTTTACGTTGTTTACGTAAGGCTTTTTCCGGCGTAAAGTTACCCCTCATAAAGCAGGGGTAAGTCATGTTGAGTATGGATGGAAATGACCAAACAGCGTCGTATTTTACGTCGTTTGCGTAAGTCGTTCGCGAATAGGGCTGTACGTAAGTTACGTTCACATCGAAAGCATTGACAGTTTGCGGCATAATTTGGAGCATGCGCACTTGGAAACGTTCACGGACGGCGCATGCGCCGTTCGAAAACGGCGTCAATTACGTGGGGTCATGAGAGTTTTACATCAAACACGCCCACTACTAGCCACATTTGAATTAGGCGGGCTTACGCCAACACATTGACACTACGCCACCGTAACTTAGGGCGCAAGTTCTTTCTGAATACGGAACTTGCGCCCTAAGTTACGGCGGCGTAGTGTATCTGAGATACGCTACGCCCGCCGGTAGATACGTAAATGTATCTGAATCCGGGCCTATGTATAGTATATATATATTTTTTTTTGTCTGCAAGTGAAACCTCAGACCATTTTCAAGATAGTATTTTTATTGATGATTTATCCTATAAAAAGCTTTGGCACAAACTCTTCCAGGTGGAAACTGTTTTGAAAGTTATACAGTGTTTGCAAATTATTCAGCAAGAACATATTTCCAGACCCTTACTGCATCTTTCCACAAGCTGTTGGGAAGCAGATCTGTTCCAGACATTTTTTGTACTCTTGAACTAAATCTGCTTTTCAAATGACTCACCATTCTAAAGCACCGAAGCTTGTCCCCCCATTAAATCTCTGCAATTATTAATTAGCACAACACCTGACAGCACATCACAAAAGGCAAGACTTTAATCTAGCTTTAGTTAGACATTATGTGTGTAGCACTGGTTTGTCTGCAGTGCAGCAAAAGAATGACTAGGAAATATATTTTTTTAATGGATCGACTGCAATGTTTCTTCCTTTCTCTGTCAGAGAGAAATGATAAAAATCCTTTTATCACTCTACAAGTTGTTAACGTTCTACCTCGGGACCTCTTCATCTGTAATAAACATCTTAAGGAAATATGCAGCCCTTGGGAAAGGTCACTTAATTTCCTCATGGCCTCCCATACGTAATGGTTTTTATTGCATGCAGGTGCCTGGGTATAATAGCAGAGCCTGCTAATAAACGTCAAGGCTAAAGCAGGTACTACCTACCTCAGGATGGCGGATGTGCACCTGTTTAAGAAGCTTTTTTGAATGCTGATGCCATCGTTTAAACCCAACAAGGAAGAAACCCTAAAATGGGAACCCACTATAAGTTTTTGACACCAGCAGATTCAAAGAGTGGACAGTAATGCCGTGTACACACGATCGGACAATCCGACAACAAAACCTTCGATTTTTTTCTGACGGAATGTTGGCTCAAACTTGTGTTGCATACACACGGTCACACAAATGTTGTCTGAAATCCTGAACGTCAAGAACAGGGTCACGTACAACACCACGACGAGCCAAGAAAAATGAAGATCAATGATTCCAAGCATGCGTCGAATTGATTCCGAGCATGTGTAGGATTTTTGTGCATTGGAATTGCATATAGACGATCGGAATTTCCGACAAAATTGAGAACCAGCTCTCAAATATTTGTTGTCGGAAATTTCCGACAGCAAATGTCCGATGGAGCCTACACGCGGTCGGAATATCCGAATATCCAACCAAAAGCTTACATTTGTTGTCAGAAATTCCGATCGTGTGTATGCGGCATAAGTGTATAAGGTTCTATAGGAGAGCACGCGCTTTTGTGGTCTCAACATGTTAAGCTGGAAGTTACCCACAAAAAGGCCACTCGGTCACAAAAAGTTCTTTATTCTTTCCTTATCTTTGTTTTTTTTTAATAAGAGATAATGAGAGATAATATGCAAGTAATAGTTAACAAAAGATAAAATGTTGAGTTCCTTTTGTTACCCTGCTACATTTTTCAAGTTGATGTTGTACCCATAGACACTAAAAAGCTGCAATTTTACAGAAATAGTGGACCATCATTATTATCTTTGACCTACAACCTACAAAAAAGTTGACCAGTTCTGACCTTACCCATTTTATCCTTAAAGCAGAACTTCACACTCTCAATTAACATTGACTATCCTTATGCTGCTAGCATTAGCAAATATATAGGAAAGTATATTATATTTACTTGTTTTAAAAAAAATTTACATTTCTTCAGTTACTTCCATGTTTCAGGCCTAGGCAAATTATGTCATACAACCCCGGTGTTTTCAGGAAAGAGGAATGATTTTGCAGTGTAGTTCCACTTTAATTCTTATGCCCTGCACACACAATCTATTTTTCCGTTGGAATAAACTCACTCACATCAAATTCTGACCGTCAAAAACGCGGTGACGTATAACACCTACGACGAGCCGAGAAAAATGAAGTTCAATGCTTCCGAGCATGCGTTGACTTGATTCTACAGACGAATGGAATTTCCAATAGAATTTTTTTCCGTCGGAAAAAAAGAGAACATGTTTTCTTTCTAATTCCGTCGGAATTTCTGACAAAAAAAGTCAGATGGGGCATACACACGGTCGGAATATCCGATGATCTGTCTGACTTTTTTCATTGTAAATTCCAATCGTGTGTACGAGGCATAAGGTTGGTTTATACAGCAGACAATATTTTCATTTTGAATATGTAGATTTTTAAACCATTTGCTTTATTCTAAGAATGCTAATTCTTAAGTGCGGTAACCCGTAATAACTAATCAAAGTTGATTGAAACAAAACAGTCCTAGATTGATTTTGATTAATTTCTATGGGGTACAACAAATAAGAATTTTAAGAAGCACTTAAGGGACAGGCGTACTTTTTTATTAAACTGTAACCAAAGGAGAAGGCCATGGATTTGGAACTAAGATAAGTATGGGGCTGCATTAGCTCATACAATAGTACAGCTTTTGAATGAATAAGGTCATATATGATTCTTTCTGAATCTTAGTTCTTTTGGATTGATTAACCTAATTGCAGCTAGTAAAAGCTAGTGGCTAACTATAGGGACTCTTTGAACTCCAATCTGATCTAATCTGCAGAAATCCAGGACATGCATGGATGTATGAAGATCAGGTTCTTCATCCCTCAAATCTATGTAAAAACTCGAGATATATACGTTGTATTTTAGATGCCTTTGAGAGATGTTTTTTCTACATGCATATGATTTCCTCCTATTAATCCCACTGAAACATACCCAATGGCAGTTTCTTTAAGTCTCTTCTGATCTTTAGGTTTCTGGTTTATAAATCCAAGGCCACTTCACTGCTGAACCTATGCACTATATCAAAGTCATTATACACAGAACTGGGTTAAAGAACAATGCTGTACCTTAACAAAACACATTCATAATTATTATTTTTTTAATTTTAAATACTTTCACTACACATTAACTTCTAAATCCTAAAAAAAAAATACAAGGATGGCAGGGGTGTAACATTCATTTATTGTGTTTCAAGTATTAATAGGATAATGAAGGAAACTGCATTGCATAGACTATGTAAAAAAAAACAAAAAAAAAACAACATTTAAAAGCAGAACTAACTGTAACTAAGAAGGCTAATAATACTACTAAGTTTTTTTTAAACTACTTCAGTAAAGGTATGATTTTTTTTTCTTTTTTTAATTGTTTAGTATAAATTTTGATATCATTTTTATAGAATATCCATAACTACATGCAGAGACTTTCATTCATAGCTAACATTTGAATAAGTATATACAGTAAAACCTTGGTTTGCGAGCATAATTCATTCCAGAAACATGCTTGTAATCCAAAGCACTTGTATATCAAATCATTTTTTTACAGGGTATAAACGAGAGGAGAGGCACCTCTAAGTGTAGCAATATGTTGCTAAATGTTGTACCTTCATTAAATGTAACTATTTTGCTATACTTAGAGGCTCCTCTCTTCTTTTTTATACTCAGTTGTGACATTACGCAATTCTTATATCAAGACATCACTTGTATATCAAGGCAAAATGTATTAAAAACATTTTGCTTGTCTTGCAAAACGCTCTCAAACCAAGTTACTCTCAAACCAAGGTTTTACTGTACCTTTATATACTTAAACACCTCATGTACATACAGCCATATACATTGTGATGCATGATTAAATTGGTCACCTGATACAAAAGTGCAAAACTTACACTCTAGCTATTTATTTTCTTGTGCCTTGCCAGTGTATAAATTTCAGTGGCAAGATACATATATTACTTGTCTATATCATATCTACGCAAAGTAACAAAGAACAGTTCTTCGTGATGTACTAAGATTTACCTTCACAATGAATTGCTACATTACATTTCATATTTAAATCTCCCTCCTTAACCATGAGTAGCAGGTACAATACTAGACATGCACTATATTTGCCTTTTCCCAAACTATACATTTATTTAAAAAAAATCATCCTACAAGATTTTAATTTGAGATTTTTGGAAGTTTAGAAAAATAAAAGTTTGCTTAATTGGATTTTGTTTTTGAGAGGTACACAAATTCTTTAAACTGGCACAGAATCATACATTATTTTAGATGGACTATGACATTTTAAAAACATTCCCAAATTCAGATACAATGTCACAAGTGCCAATGAATTAATAATTGTTTTGAATAAACTATAGATATGATCAATTATTTTTATCAATATATTTGAAAACATTGTTCAAAATATTTGTATGCCAAGTTTTTTAGTCTTGCTCCAAGACTAGAGGAGGTCATACCTGACCTGAAATCTAATAAATAGCTTGCCTTAGTCCACATGCTAACCTTTTAGGAAACAAAATCAAGACAATTTGACTTGCTTTCAAAACCTGTCACCATATGTAATACCGTTTGCTGATATATACTGTCCTTACCTATAAATGGAGACCCATTTAAAATATATTACACTGTTATACTTAGCATTTAGGGACCATAACCACATGAAACATATTACTAGGGAAAAATAATTTAAGTTCTATTTTTGGATGGCTGGTATTTTAGTATTTACAAGCCCAGTGAAATTGGATCCATGTGGCCAAAATGTTATTTTTCCACAGACATTAGGACATTGACATATGTAAATCATAGTAAAATGACTTCTCACATTTTAAGAGTAAAAAAGCAGGAAATAAAATGTGAAATACAAAATTAAAGTGTGTGTTACTTAAGAATTATTTAGTTTAAAACTAAATGTGGGAGATTATAATCTAAATATGCTGGAAATTGAATGTTTATTAAACAGACTTTCCATAATTGGCATTTCTTTCCTTTTTAGTTCTGAAACAAGAAGGTCAAGATGGGAAATTTCTCCCAGACTCTTGTATCACAGTTGAAGTTAAAGAAGAAGCATATATACAAGCTTAAGTCATTTTTATATCCACAATATTTGATAAATTATGTTATTTTATATTAGACTAAATCAATATAAAAATACTAGAACTATAGTATATTTACCTTTCAGTTGTAATGTTAGTAATGTCAAAATAAATTTTAAAAACGATGTCAATGTATACATGATCAGAAGTCTTTGAGATTAGAGAACAAAGTATGAGAATTAGAATGTGTTTTTAATTTTAAGGCAAAAATATAAAACTATTAACACAATCAAATGTATTTTAACAATTAAAAAAAATTGATTTATTTACACGTTATCTGTTGTGTTAATATACCAAAGAACTTTTTTATTTATTATTATTATTATGCAAGTTGTGTTAAATTATACAGGGGATATTTAATTCTACTGTTTTACTCAAAGTTGTCATTTTATTTATGTAAACTACTAGAAAGTTTTTTTTTTTTTTGTAAATTTGCCTCATTAACGCTTGTCTCATAAGTGTATGTTTTTTTTAATTAGACAAATGCAAATAATGAGTTAAGTATTTGTGTTTGTTGTGAACGATTAACCTCTCTTAAAACCCAAGAGAACTCTAAAAATGCCTGTTTAAGGATTAGCCTAGTTGAATAACTCAACATAAGTAAAGATTTTATATTCTTACTATTAGAGAACAAGTCCACTGACGTTGTAAACAATTAAACATGTCAGTCAGGTAAATCTTTAATTATGATATATTACCCTTTAAACTGTTGTTCATATACAAGCACAATATAGGTGTATTCATATGTTGGATTTCTATTATAATTAATCTGTTAATAATTAATTCTATATTTCTTACCCTTTGAGATATATGTATGTATGCATATGTTAATTTGATTAAATGTGTAACAATGGATACTAAACAATATCATGCACTATATTATACTGTACTTTATATATGAAAACAAAGTATGCAGGTAGTTATTATTGTCTTAAAATTATGTTTGTAAATCAACATTTATGCTTTTAGTTTTAAAAAATAAAATTATCGCCATTATTTCCTAGTACTTGAGTATCAATTTCATGACCACACAGAAAAGTTGTAGGAATATCTGTACATATAACACATGAACAGGGAATAATAATTTCACTCATATTTACTACTTTGGCAACCACTTAATGCAATATATAAATGACAAAAAAAAATTAACGGTGAACAGATTTACAAACATTTTGATACCTTATATCTCTGCTTTTGATGTAAAATCCACGAAGGAGTAAATACTGATTTTAATAAACAAAATTACATTTTTATTATAACACATTACTAAAACATTATCATCTACTAGTTCAATGGTTTTCTTAAAGTTTTTATTAAAAATACTGACATTTCTGCCAGTAGATTTCCCCATTGAAACCACTAATATAAATACTGTATATTACATAAAATCCCCTGTTGACATTAACACATCAACATAAATGTTTTAATGGCCAGTTGCATTATCGCAGAAACTTTTGTAAAACAAAAATCTAGTTATATGAAAAAATAATATATATATATATATATATATATATATATATATATATATATATATATATATATATATATATATATATATATATAATATAATATTACAAGTATGTTAATGTTTTCTTACTTTCATTCCAAAATAATGGCAAGCCTTTCATTTGAGACAAACCTGTTTGGCTTTGAATGTTCCATTCCCAGAATCCTCAAGGGCCACCCTTTGTTGATGACTGGTTACTTGGCGTTTGAATCCATCTGCCTTATTCTCACTTTTGCACCGAGATCAGCACATCCATTGTTTTAAGTAAGCTGGATTCTTTTTTAAAATGTAAAAAATTAAAAATCTTTTTTTAAGCCGGATTTAATGTAAAAAAAAACTATTTTAAATGTGAACAAAAAAAAACTAAAAGGAAATAAGAAAAAAATTGAAAACACTTATTAAGTGAGAATATGTCGGTATCCCTATTTATCTTTCAGTATCACCAAATTGGCACTGCCTAATTTCAGAAAACTTTTGTGCCTTTTAACTAAACTGTGGCAGAAAGTAATCTACTAGCATTATCCCAATAAGACAGTGGCAGGAAGCAAGTGTTATAACAAACTTAACCATTTTATTGCCACGGGGCACTATAACCTAATTTTGTTGCTTTGACAGTACAGAGGTTAATGACTAATAAACTCTGCGATAGGGGTATGTTTTCTCTTAAATCTTGAAAGACTTGAGAAAAAATTGCGGAAAAAAAACTTTAACTTTGATGCACCCATAAGATGAAAACATGGCTTTGTGAAGTGTATGAGTTTTTTTTCCTTGTCTGCGGAGAAATATAAGTGGATATCAGCAGCACCTCCATACAAGCTAACTCAATTACATTAACTGGTTTCATGTGGACAGAGGTAATTTTAAGGAAGTAAGGAAAAGGGATGAGCTGACATAATCAACATAGTAGTAATTTGCCAATAAGGCTAACGGATAATTACAATTGTTCCTGAAGAATGGTATCTGTCACAGGTTCACCTCAATCTTCATATCTAGATTTGACACACATACACAAGAATGAATGAGAAACATTGCTTGCATAAACAATTCTTAAATTATTAATTATATGTGCCTTTTTTTAACAGATTAAAAAAGGTACAGTAAATGCCTAATTGAAAATGTAAACCCAAATTTTTTTAATTTCTTTTTTTTGATGTCACAATGTTCAGTATAAGATTTCCTATCATCGGTGCCCAGTCTTGCCACACAGAGTTAATCCAGCTCTGAGAAATCCTCAGAGAAATAAAACGGACCTACAGAGAAAAACCTTGGTCCGTTCCGCCCCCTTGCTGTGAGTGATAGGTTATTTACATATCTCAGGCACTAGCCTGGAGACAGGCATTATTTTTTAATTCCCACCCCCACTCCTTTTCTAAAGTCATCTGGTTACTTTTCTGGATTTTGATTGGATGTTAGTGATCATAGCAGAATTTAGAGTAAGAAATACACAGGAAAAAATGCATGTTGACAAGGGGAGTGTAGAGGAGGGCGGGGAGTCTACTGACATCACGACTCCACCCACAGAGCTCCAGACAACAGATCCACCTACAGAATCTGCAGTTTTTCAGGTTTCATAACAGACAGAGGGGAAACATTTGACAGGTAAGGATACATGCAGGAGGCATCTATATCCTTATAGATCAGCACTATGGGCCAGATCCACATACATGTAGAACGGCGCAGCGTATCAGAGATACACTACGCCGCTGTACCTTACCTGGCGCATTTTCGAATCCTCAGCGATTTCGCACCGTAAGTTACGGCGGCATAGTGTATTTCTGGCGGCAGATTTCAAATTGGGCGGGTTGGGGGCGGGTTTCATTTAAATGAAGAGCGTCCCCGCGCCAAATGAAATGCGCATGCGTCGTTCCTAAATTTCCCGCCATGCATTGCGCTAAATGACGTCGCAACAACGTCATTTTTTGAACTTAGGCGTGAGTTACGTCCATTCCTATTCACGGACGACTTACGGAAAAAAAAAAATTCAAATTTCAACTCGGGAACGACGGCCATACTTAACATGGCAATTCTATTTATACGCCGAAAAATACCAGCTTTAACTATACGCCGGAAAAAGCCGACTACAGACGACGCTAGAAAATGCGACGGCCACGCGTACGTTCGTGGATCGCCGTAAATCGCTAATTTGCATACCCGACACGGAAAACGCCACCCAGCGGACGCCGAAGTATTGCATCTTAGATCCGAAGGCGTACAAAGACGTACACCTGTCGGATCTAACGCAGAAGCCGTCGTATCTTGTTTTGAGGATTCAAAACAACGATACGACGCGGGAAATTTGAAAGTACGCCGGCGTATCAGTAGTCGTGGATCTGGCCCTATGGCAGTAGTTTAGAAAGGATGAGAGTGGGTTTACATCCACTTTAAGCATAAAATGTTCTCACATATTTGTGCTACTTCAATGGCCTCCAGTGTCTTTTGAATGAAAGAAAAAATACTATACATATGGCTGTCCATTCCAGATTATTTTATAGCTTTCTATGTGTTATTTTGAGATGTAATCAGTCAACAGAGGTAGCTGCCCCGGGTGCAAATAAGATAGGAATATGTGTGTGGCCAACAAAGGTGGGTACTGTCAAATACAGGGATTTGATTTGACCACTGAAAAATCTTTCTATCTCATTGGTTCTCAACTTGAAGTGTGGATACCCTGGGGAGTACCTTAATACATGTCAGTGCTGCTTCCATTGTGGTTGATTACCCATCGATTCCTCAGGTTGTAACATCAATGAACTGGCCAAATAATATGATTTGTAGAAAGTGTTTTCCATAATAATAATAATAATAATAATATGAACATAAAAACTGGATATTAACACTTCTAGGTGACACTGAGGGGTAGTTTATCAAGGGAATATTCAATTTCTTCCTGGGGGATCAAGAAATATTTGTTTTTCTCCCACTGAAGCAAAATAGATCATGCTGTATTTTTTTGTGTATATGGAGGTTTTCTATTTTTTATTCTATTGGCTGCACTACATGGACTTGTGTATTTTTCAACCTAACTTAGTAACTGTAATTTTTCATATTATGAACAAAGATATTGTGCATGCGAAAAATGGACTGAGATTTGAACCGTTATTAGGCAGGGTTTAATGTACTATGTTAATCGATCAACTTAGGTACAACCAGCCTGCCAGATTCTCTTGCAGTTATTGCTAGCGACTTCTATAGCTGCTAGCGATAATCACTGTCTTCAGTGACAATCAGAAGACAATTGCTGATTCCCCTGTCAACACTGTCTGTGTTGATGGGGGAATCATGCAAATTTATTTCTTGCAACCTGTGGTTGCAGGAAAGAACTTTACATCATGTATTGCCTACCCAAATCTCCAAAAGGTTGTGGTAAACAATTTGTATGCATTGGACTTCAATTGAATTGAGCCTGGCTGCCACAAAGCTCAATGGTTTGCTGCATTAACCTCTTTTGTGCTTGGCTTTACAGTAACCTGGCTTTGTGATTTGAGTTTTGGAAGAAAGTTGGAAGAAGAAAGATGAATGCAGGAGACAGTTGTATTTGATTAGAACCTTCTTGTAAATTAAAAATGTTAGAAGATTTAGGCCCTTTTCACACGGGCCGGATCTGTTTTTCTCAGCAGAGTGGGCGGATGACAAGTCCATGTCTGTTTACACCTGACTGCCCTCCGAGCTGATCCAGGCCAGATAGAGGGGAACAAATCCCCTTCTATTTGTTTTTGCCAGATCAGAATGGAGGTAGGCGGGTGAAAACAGACACATGTCCATTTACATCCACGGCTTCATAGAGGAGAATGGAGGATCCGCCTGGAAAACAGACAGGTGGACCCAATTGGACCGCTTGTGTGAAAGGGGTCTTGAAGTAGAAGATAAGGCTAATAACAATAATTCTTAAAGATTCTGCCTCCCACTCCCAACTATCCTGCATAGCCTGTGTAGAAAAGATCGGTGCCAATATCTTTTTGCGATTCTGCCTGCTCCAGACATATCCAGAAACTTCAGCACCCTGTATCAAAGAATGGCTGCTGCATAAAGGAGCGAGCACCAACATTGGGTGGGCAA
Source organism: Rana temporaria (assembly GCF_905171775.1). Classification (NCBI taxonomy): domain Eukaryota; kingdom Metazoa; phylum Chordata; class Amphibia; order Anura; family Ranidae; genus Rana; species Rana temporaria. The sequence goes on along the minus strand of NC_053497.1, from coordinate 28,045,222 downwards.
TAGGCAGTGGAGGACACTACAGTTCTGGGAATTCACAGCCGGAGTCAAGCACTCCTATACACACAGGGCCTGGAACTGCTTGATCATGTGATCCGATCAGACAGGTTTATAAAAAAGGTGTATACACTGTTCCTTTTTATACATGATATGCAGTTTCATAAGTAAATATTTTTTTGAATTATTGTTTCTAGCCTTTACTAACACTTCAACTTAAAGTGTTTGTTACCCTAAAAATAAATTTGATTCTTTTCCCTTAAAGCATGAAAAACCGCACAGTGCTTGTGCTGTGCAATTTGGCTTCCCATATCAACTGAAATACCTGGCTGATCCTGCCCGGCTATGCCCTACCCTCTTTAAACTGACCACTGCTGAGCCCTGACACCGTGGTCAGTTTACATGCCTCTGTCCCCCACAGCTCTCCTGTGTCCTCCTCATCCCCTCCCTGCCTCTCAGGTCCATCCACTCCACGATCCTCCCCTCCTGCTGCTATCATATCTAAGGTATAAGCTCTGTTAAATAACATTATATTTTTGAATAAAGAAAAGGGTTCCTTGGGACCCCAGAGACCCAAAGAGGCCAGGGGGAGTGGGTAAGGGCAGGTGGACTGTATCTGTACTAGGTAAATCAGTTATACAGAAGAAGTATAGTAAAGGTACAAAAGTTTTAATTTGTTAAAAAAATAAACATAGCATAAGAAAATTGAGGAATACACAAAGTTTTAAAATTACAACAGTAATAGTGTGAAACAGATTATACGACCAGCCAACACATCATCGAGATGGTACAGTATATAGGCCCTGATTTGCGGGCAGCGATGAGGCGGAGGGGGTCATATATATCAGGATCTCTACTAGTTTTGCTACTTGTGGTAGCTTTGTCAGGAGAAATTAGTCTGTACACACAAATTCACTCCTTGGGGGAGCCTAAGCCCAACGTGGAGAAAGAGATCTCGCACTGGGTATGAGATGGTAGGGATGCCCCCAGCATTTGTGATACACACCCGGCCCTGGGATATGCTTTGATGGTACACCTACCACAAGTGGCTCTAAACTTATTTACCTCTACCGCTGGTATTCCTTAAATTGGCCTTTTCCAGCCCTGTTTTTTGGCGGTTGCTCCCTGGCTCCTGCCTATTATCAGTCAGGTCCCAGGGCCTTAAAGTCTTTTTGAATAATACACATAGTCACCACAGATCCTCACCTTGCTGGGTGCATCCCTACCATCTCATACCCAGTGCGAGATCTCTTTCTCCACGTTGGGCTTAGGCTCCCCCAAGGAGTGAATTTGTGTGTACAGACTAATTTCTCCTGACGAAGCTACCACAAGTAGCGAAACTAGTAGAGATCCTGATATATATGACCCCCTCCGCCTCATCGCTGCCCGCAAGTTTAGTTTTAGTTAACTTTCAGAATGAATTCCTAGATTTAGGACCATATGGAAAAATAACAAAACATTTTTTTTGATGATTGGTAAACTGCAATATATTACATTTTTGGTTTGGGGTTTAACTACTTGCCGACCAGCCGCCGCCATTTTACGGCGGCAGGTCGGCTCCCCTGCGTGAGAGCCCGTAGCTATACATCAGCTCTCATGCAGGCCACTAATGTTTTTTTATATATTTTTGGGGGATATTTATTATAGCAAAAAGTAAAAAATATATATTTTTTTCAAAATTGTCAATCTATTTTTGTTTATAGCGCAAAAATTTAAAACCGCAGAGGTGATCAAATACCACCAAAAGAAAGCTCTATTTGTAGGGAAAAAAGGACGCCAATTTTGTTTGGGAGTCACGTCGCATGACCGCGCAATTGTCAGTTAAAGCGACACAGTGCCGAATCGCAAAAAGTGCTCTGGTCTTTGACCAGCAATATGGTCCCGGGGTTAAGTGGTTAATATTGCTTCAAGTGAAAACAAACAGTGAGCTACAAAAGCTGCAACTGGTCTAAAAACAAAAAGGTCAATGAATTTATTTTAACCACTTGCCGACCGCTCACAGTACGTTTACTAAGGGCAGCCAGCACAGGAAACATTCACTACTTTATAGGCATACTATACACCCCCCCCCCCCCAGGTACGACATTTAAAGGAATATTTTACTTTTATTGTTTCACTTTAAGCATTATAAAAATCACTGCTCCCGAAAAAACAGCAGTTTTTAAAAATTATTTTTGCATTGATACATGTCCCCTGGGGCAGGACCCGGGTCCCCAAACACTTTTTTTATGGCAATAACTTGCATATTAACCTTTAAAATTAGCACTTTTTATTTTTCATGTCCGTGTCCCATAGACTTTAACGGTGTTCGCGTGTTCGAACAAATTTTTGCCTGTTTGCATGTTCTGCTGCAAACCAAACCGGGGGGGGGGGGGGGGGGGGTGTTCGGCTCATCCCTACTTTTTAACACAAGCACATGGTACAACAGGCACATAGCAGGAATATGAAATGTTGGGGTAACATATTCTTTAATACTCTTTGACATTCCCCTTGTAAGAAGAACTACATAACACATCCCTCTCTACTATTCTCCATTGTATGGCGGGGGGTTCCATAGTTCAGCTGATTTCTATCAAATCTTATGCATGTATTTGCAAATGTGTGCAAACTAAACCTCTGGGGTAGATTCAGGAAGCAATTACGCCTGCGTATCCATAGATACGCAGCGTAATTGCTAAGTAGCGCCGGCGTATCGACTTTCTGTATTCAGAAAGCTCGATACGCCGACTGTAGCCTAAGATACCACTGGCATAAGGCTCTTATCTTAGGGGTGCATTCTTACGGTGGCCGCTAGGTGGCGCTCTGGTAGTTTTCAGCGTAGAGTATGCAAATTGCATACTTACGCTGATTCACAAACGTACGCGCGCCAGACGTTAGTTTTTTACGTCGTTTGCGTAAGTCGGTTTCGTCGTAAGGCTGCTCCTGCTATTAAGAGGCGCAGCCAATGTTAAGTATGGACATCGTTCCCGCGTCGCGATTTTCAAATTTTGCGTCGTTTGCGTAACTCGTTCGTGAATGGCGCTGGACGTCATTTGCCGCAATGCATGTCGGGAAATTTTGGGACGGCGCATGCGCGGGACGTTCAACGCGGGAACGCGCCTAATTTAAATGATCCACGCCCCCTACGGGATCATTTAAACTACGCGCGCTTACGCCGGCCCCTTTTAAGCTACACCTCTGCAACTTTACCGGCAAGTGCTTTGTGAATCAAGCACTTGCCAGTAAAACTTGCGGAGGCGTAACGTAAATTTCTTATGTTACGCCAACGCAGTTTTGCGCACCCCTACCTGAATCTACCCCTCTGTTTTTAATGCATACTGTTAGGCTGGGTTCAAATATATGGGGCTACGGTTACGGCTACGGTTTGCAGTCTGGAACGTCTGGAACCTTTTTTTCAGGTAGTTTGTTAAAGGGGTTGTAAAGATTTGTTTTTTATTAAATAGGTTCCTTTAACCACTTGCCGCCCGCCCTATAACAAAATGATGGCGGCAAAGTGGTTTCAATATCCTGACTGGACGTCATATAGGGGGCGCGCATCGCGGCGATCATTGTTGCAGGGTGTCAGTCTAACACCCCGCAACACCGATCTAGGTAAAGAGTCTCTGACGGAGACTCTTTACCATGTGATCAGCTGTGTCCAATCCGTGACCAATCACGGCTGATCACGATGTAAACAAGAAGAGACGGTTATCGGCTTTTCCTCACTCGCGTCTGTCAGACGCGAGTAGAGCCGATCGGCTGCTCCTCTGACGGGGGGAGGGGGGGGGGGAACTGATCGATTATCAGCACAGCCACCCAAGGATGCCCACACTAGACCACCAGGGATGCCACTAGACCACCAGGGATGCCACCAGACCACCAGGGATGCCCACCACCAGGTATGCCACCCTAGACCACCAGGGATGCCAATCAGTGCCCACAATGGATGCCAATCAGTGCCCACAATGGATGCCAATCAGTGCCCACAATGGATGCCAATCAGTGCCCACAATGGCCATCACTGGTTGGCAGGCATTGTTGTTTGGCACTGATTGGAATCCATAAGTACAATACAGTTCATTCGTGCCACCTATCAGTGCCCATCCATGCCCATCTGTGCCACCTATCAGTGCCCATCCATGCCACCTATCTGTGCCCATCCATGCCGCCTATCTGTGCCCATCCGTGCCGCCTATCTGTGTCTATCCGTGCCGCCTATCAGTGCCCATCTGTGCCGCCTATCAGTGCCCCATCAGTGCTGCATATTAGTGCCCATCAATTCCACCTCATCAGTGCCACCTCACCAGTGCCCATCAGTGCCGCCTTATCAGTGCCCGTCAGTGCAGCCCCATCAGTGCCCATCAGTGAAGGAGAAAACGTACTTATTTACAAAGTTTTGTAACGGAAACAAAAAAAAGCACTTGTTTTTCAAAATGTTCAGGCTTTTTTTTATTTTTTTTAGCAGAAAATAAAAATCCCAGAGGTGATCAAATACCACCAAAAGAAATCTCTATTTGTGGGAACAAAATGATACAAATTTAGTTTGGGTACAGTGTAGCATGACCGCACAATTGTCATTCAAAGTGCAACAGCGCTTAAAGCTGAAAATTGGTCTGGGCAGGAAGGTGTATAAGTGCCCTGTATGGAAGTGGTTAAGCTTGTGCATTTTTGGTTCACTTACCTTTTTCTTTCGATTTCACTTCTAAATGCTTTTTTTTCTTTGTTTTCTTTGTCTGAATTTCTCACTTCCTGTTCCTCCTCAGTAAGCTGTTCTGGCTGACTAACCCCCATGGATGATGGGGGCAAGCTTACTGAGGAACAGGAAGTGAGAAATTCAGACAAAGAAAAAAAAAACATTTAGAAGGGAAATGGAAGGAAAAGGTAAGTGAACCAACAATGCACTAGCTTAAAGAAACCTATTTAAAAAATAAAACACAAACCTTTACAACCCCATTTAAATTCCCTGCAATGTACATAGATCACCCAGCGGAGATTGCTTTTTTTCTCAGCAAAAGTGGAGTTACTCCAATAAAGAATCAAACTCATCTGAGTAGATCAGGAACACTGGGTTGCTATTCAGACTCTTCTTTTTATCCCTTGATAATTTAGTTCTTTATCTGAACATTTACATCTGTTTTGCCCCTTTAAAACCCTACCGGGCCTATTCCGGCACTTCTCTCCTTCATGTAAAAATCATATTTTTTTTGCTATAAAGTTACTTAGAAACCCCCAAACGTTATATATATATATTTTTTTAGCAGACACCCTAGGGAATAATGTGGCGGTCATTGCAACTTTTTATCTCGCACAGTATTTGCGCAATAATTTTTCAGACGCCTTTTTTTTTTTTTTTTTATAAAAAAATAACAAAACAGTAAAGTTAGCCCAATTTTGTTGTATAATGTGAAAGATGATGTTACGCTGAGTACATAAATACCTAACTTGTCACGCTTTAAATTTGCGCACACTCATGGAATGGCGCCAAACTTTGGTACTTAAAAATCTCCATAGGCGACGCTTTCATTTTTTTTTACAGGTTACCAGTTTAGAGTTATAGAGGAGGTCTAGTGCTAGAATTGATGCACACACTATAACGCACACGGCGATACCTCACATGTTAACGGCGTTTACATATTTGGGCGGGACTTACATGTGTGTTCGCTTCTGAGCCCGAGTTAGCGGGGACAGGGGCGCTTTAATTTTTTTTACTTCATTTTTTTATTTTTACACTTTTAAAAAATAAATAAAAATTTTGATCACTTTTATTCCTATTACAAAGAATGTAAACATCACTTGTAATAGGAATCTATTGTGACAGGTCCTCTTTATGGAGAGATGCGGGGTCAATAAGACCCCTCATTTCTCCTTCAGGCTGGAAAGCATGAGATTGTGAAAAAAAATCACGATCTCATGCGGCTTTGTTTACTTCCCGGAACCCGGGCGTGACGTCATAACATCGTGCCCGGGCCTCCGATGGTCATAGAGATGACCGGTGACCGGAAATCTCTATCCTCATCATCCGGTGCCAGCCAATTCATTTTCCGGTCCCCCAATGGCACGGGAGAGCCCGAAGAAGCACCAGATGGCGGCGGGAGGGGGTTGGACGTCCCCCCCCTCCCGCCGCCTATAAGAACGATCAAGCGGCGGAACTGCCACTATGATTGTTCTTATAGTACACAGAATCGCTGGCTGAAAATAAGAATATCTGAATGATGCCTGTAGCTGTAGGTATTATTCGGATATCCCCCCCTAAAGTCCAGGACGTCATATGACGTCCAGCGGTAGGGAAGTGATTAAAAAGAAACTAAAGTTGTTTTGAATCAATTATATTTTATGCTTATTTTTTATTTTTTGTACAAATATTAAAAAAACACCATCCAATGCATTTATATTTTACAATATTATTAAATGTATTTAAATGCAAATTGTATTAGTACCCAGATTTTACATGGGGTTAGCCTCTTCCTGTACAGCATTACAGGGATAAAGAAGGGTTGTTTATGGGGCCAATCAGATATGCCGTATTAATATATACTGATAAGTAAAATGCTGGCAGGAGAAGAGAGCAGAGAAGTGACGTCATCAGTAGGTTGCTGCTCTTATCCAATCCAAAGTTGTGGACAGGGAAGTGGTTGGGTAGTACTGAATAGAAATAAATATAAACCCTTTGGCAGGTAGAGCAATTCTCATATACATATTTTACCTGTGAATTGGAATTTAACCTTAAGGCCCCGTACACACCATAGAATCCATCCGCAGATAAATCCCAGCAAATGGGTTTCAGCGGATAGATCCTATGGTGTGTACACGCCAGCGGATCTTTTTCCGCGGATATATCTCCCCTGGGATGGATTCCAGCAGATCGAATATTTGGTGACATGCAGAACATATCCATCTGCTGGAGTCCATCCCAACGGATGGATCCGCTGGTCTGTACAGACTCACCGGATCCATCCGTCTGAAGGGATCCCCCGCATGCGTCGTAATGATTTGACGCATGCATGGAATTCCTTATATGACAGCGTCGCGCACGTCGCCGCGTCATCATCGCGGCGACGGCGCGACACGTCACCGCCAGAGGATTTCAGCGCGGATTTCAATGCGATGGTGTGTACACGCCATCGCATAGAAATCCGCGGAAATCCTCGAGAGGATTTATCCGTGGAAACGGTCCGCTGGACCGTATCCGCGGATAAATCCTCTCGTGTGTATGGGGCATAAGTGCCGGTTCACACTACCGTGACTTGGGATCCGACTTGTGTCGCCCCAAGTCACGCGACATGAGAAATTCCATTGAAGTGAATGAGAGCCGTCTTAATGTACACTACTGAAGGCGACTTCTAGGCAGTGGTGGCTGGTGCTCAAAATTTTTGGGGGGCGCAAACAAATGAAAAAAAACCCCCATCAATTGCAGCCTTACTGTACCCATCAAACGCAGCCACTGTGCCCATCAATTGCCGCCCTAAGGCGATTCAGTTTGCATGTGTCGCGCTATACAAGTTTCTCACTCACTCACTCACTGTGCCCATCAAACGCAGCCACCGTGCTATAAAATTATCGCCACTGTGCCATGCCAAACGCAGCCAGTGTGACATGCCATCAAATGCAGCCACTGTGCCCATCAATTGTCGCCACTGTGCCATGCCATCAAACGGAGCCACTGTGCTATCAATTGTCACCACTGTGCCATGCTATCAATTGTCGCCACTGTGCCATGCCATTGTTGCCACTGTGCCCATCAATTGTCGCCACTTTGCCATGCCAAATGCAGCCACTGTTCCATCAATTGTCGCCACTGTGCCATGCCAAATGTAGCCACTGTTCCATCAATTGTCGCCACTGTGCCATGCCAAACGCAGCCACCGTGCCATCAATTGTCGCCACTGTGTCCATCAATTGTCGCCACTGTGCCATCAATTGTCGCCACTGTGCCATGCCATTGTCGCCACTGTGCCATGCCAAATGCAGCCACTGTGCCATGCCATTGTCTCCACTGTGCCCATCAATTGTCGCCACTGTGCCATGCCATTGTTGCAACTGTGCCCATCAATTGTCGCCACTGTGCCATGCCATTGTCGCCACTGTGAACATCAATTGGAGTTGAACGAGGGCAGGCATGTTTTTGGGTGAAGATGTGGCTACCATCCCGCCCCATAGATACAGTGGATTGAGTAAGCGTAGCCACCCAGTAACAGGAAGTGTATTATTACAACAAACTTATGCAGCCACCACATCTAAGGACCAGTAAGCTACAATATATGTTACAGTCTTGCTTTTGGGTTTAAATGCTGTACATTTTTGGCTGAATGTGATTGCATGATTTAAAGTGAAATTCAAGACTCACACTAACTATACTTAAAAATGTTCCCTCCATCCTACCACTTACCTACCCTGCCTACCCTGTGTAAAGAACTTTTTTTAGCCTGGTCTGGTGACACGATCCTGCATCTCCTCTCTCCTGTGTCATGGAGCGCTTAAAAACGTCTGGGAACCATGATGTCACCTATACTGGAAAAATCTCCAAAAGGCATCAAATTACAGATTAGACATTCTTATAATATGTCAAAAAAGTTAGATTTTATTTCCATCATTCACACTTTCAAAATTACAGAAAACAAAAAAATGGTGTCTGCAAAAGTTGGGGCACCCTGCAGAATTTATAGCATGCACTGCCCCCTTTGCAAAGCTGAGACCTGCCAGTGTCATGGATTGTTCTCAATCATCATCTGGGACAACCAGGTGATGTCAATCTCAAAGGTTTTAAATGCCCAGACTCATCTGACCTTGCCCCAACAATCAGCACCATGGGTTCTTCTAAGCAGTTGTCTAGAAAACGGAAACTGAAAATAGTTGACGCTCACAAAGCTGGAGAAGGCTATAAGAAGATAGCAAAGAGTTTTCAGATGTCAATATCCTCTGTTCGGAATATAATTAAGGAATGGCAGTCATCAGGAACAGTGAAAGGTAAAGCAAGATCTGGAAGACCAAGAAAAATATCAGACAGAACAGCTCGCAGGATTGTGATAAAAGCAATTCAAAACCCACGTTTGACTGCACAATCCCTCCAGAAAGATCTGGCAGACACTGGAGTTGTGGTACACTATTCCACTATAAAGAGATACTTGTACAAATATGGTCTTCATGGAAGAGAACCTCTTCTACGTCCTCACCACAAAAATCAGTGTTTGAACTTTGCAAATGAACATATAGACAAGCCTGATGCATTTTGGAAACAAGTTCTGTGGACCGATGAGGTTACAATAGAACTTTTTGGCCGGAATGAGCAAAGGTACTTTTGGAGAAGAAAGGGCACAGAATTTAATGATAAATCCAACTGTTAAGCATGGGGGTGGATCAATCATGCTTTGGGGTTATATTGCAGCTAGTGACACAGGGAACATTTCACGAGTAGAAGGAAAAATGGATTCAATAAAATTTCAGCAAATTTTGGATGGTAACTTGATGTCATCTGTGAAAGAGCTGAAGTTAAAGAGAGGATGGCTTCTACAAATGGATAATGATCCTAAACACACCTCAAAATCCACGGGGGATTACATCAAGAGGCGTAAACTGAAGGTTTTGCCATGGCCTTCACAATCTCCTGACCTCAACATAATAGAAAATCTATGGATAGACCTTAAAAGTGCAGTGCGTGACAGACAGCCCAGAAATCTCAAAGAACTGGAAGACTTTTGTATGGAAGAATGGGCAAAGATACCTCAAACAAGAATTGAAAGACTCTTGGCTGGCTACAAAAAGTGTTTACAAGCTGTGATACTTGCCAAAGGGGGCAGTACAAGATTTGTACTGCCCCCTTTGGCAAGTATCACAGCTTGTAACTCTGCAGGGTGCCCAAACTTTTGCAGACGCAATTTTTTTGTTTTCTGTAATTTTGAAAGTGTAAATGATGGAAATAAAATCTAACCTTTTTTGACATATATTATAAGAATGTCTAATCTGTAATTTGATGCCTTTTGGAGATTTTTCCATCTTTCCTTGGCTTCGTTATGCACATCAATACAAATTTTTACCTGGGGTGCCCAAACTTTCGATCCCCACTGTAGGCTCCCATTGATGCCAGATCATTTTCTACTCATACTGGCCACAGTTCAGCCCCCTCGAAGTCTGAAGGACAGTAAATGGGCCCTTTGTTCAGAAAGTTTGGAGACCCATGCTCTATGACATTAAGAAAAATGATGCCTATTTTCAATTTAGGTGTACTTGATCTCACAAACTACTGCCAGATTTAGACCTTGGGGGACCCAGGGCACTTCAGGTTTTGGGGGCCCCTTATACTCAGAGTTGGTTTACATTCTCAATGACTGCCACACATTTTTGACTCAGAATTCCAGAAATCTATAGACTCCCATGGCCCAGAATGGGCAAAGATACCTCAAACAAGAATTGAAAGACTGTTGACTGTGTTTCCTCCCCTCCCCTGCAGCCTCCACTCACTGATAGACCCCTGCAGGATCACTTGACCAAACTGTTGCAGACTAAAAAAAAACAGTATACAGATCGTTTTTACATGGGGTAGACAGGATAGGTAGGAGGAGAGAGGAATAAACATGTGTAGGGAAAGGCCAGATTTAGACCTTGGGGGTCACAGGGCATTTCAGGTTTGAGGGGCCCCTCATACACAGAGTTGGTTCACATTCTTGATGACAGTCACACGTTTTCAAAATGCATGACACAACGTCATTCTGAAGTCACACATGCCCACACGCGCCGTCATAGGCCTCCTTTCTTAAGAGCATAAGCGCTCTATAGGGTTGATTTACTAAAATTGGAGAGTGCAAAATCCGATGCAGCTCTGCGTAGAAACCAATCAGCTTCCAGGTTTTATTGTCAAAGCTTAAATTGAACAAGCTGAAATTAGAAGCTCAATGGCTACCATGCACAGCTGCACCAGATTGTGTACTCTCCAGTTTTAGTAAATCAACCCCTTTGTGTGGCTTGCTTGAGCTGGCCAATTTTTTTTTACAAAATTATACAATATACCAGTCCAGAGTAAAAATATATCGTCCCAAGATACATTTAAAAAAATAATATTTTTTTTATTATATTTTTTATAGTTTTTTATTACTACTTTTTGTTTTATTATTTTATATCATTTTTTAATCAGATTTATATATATATATATATATATATATATATATATATATATATATATATATATTGTACAGAGGGGTTCCTTTCTGTCATGGGGTCCGGGCAGTTTCCTCATTTGCCACCTTATAAATCAGCTTCAAGGGACTACAAAAAACAGCTATAGATGTATTTAGCTTCCATTTTTCAGGAAAGGTTGCAGGATGCCTGTATTGGAGTAAAATACATTTTGGTAATGACTTCTGTCCCTGCATTATATTTCATTCCCATGTATCCTAAATTTTCATGGCTATGCATATCTTTGCAGTGTGCTGATCTCCCCAGCTGTGTGTTCTCTGAATTGCTGTGCTCTCAAGTGATGGCGAGGTGGAAAGCTGCCCTCTGGGGGAACCTTCGGGGTTATAGGAGAAATTGGCCTCTGCTGAATTCTCCACTGACAGGAATTATTGCCAACCTCCTGACCTCTAGTTTACTCGACCAGATTAGCTGAGTGCTCCTAAGGGGGATCAGAGTGTCCTGTGAAGTGCAAAAGTGCATACTTCATTATGTCTTGCTTGTAAGCTGGAAGCAGAAAGGAACAGGACACCAGTTCACAAAGCCATCCGCAGATTCAGTAATACATAAATAAATACACACACACACACACACATAAAAGTACTAGAGAGCAGGTCCAGTTTTGGAAACTTTATGGAGCATGTGCTACTACAACTAGAGAGGTGAAACATATTAATTAAATACATTTGTCATTTCATTTTATCCATTACATAGGTGCATTCTCCAAGGTTGTCATCCTGATCTAGGCACTACCTAATGAGTAGTGACCTGGAACAAGTATACAGGGCAAGGTTTCAAAGCAATAGCAAAATTAATGCTTAAAATTAACCTTGTGCCTACTGTGCCAGGTGGAAACAAAGCAGAGAAAAACAGCGCAACATATATTATATAGAAGTAAGTAAGAAACAGGTTACATTTTACTAAATAGGCACATAAGGCCAGGACCATCTTTAAGGCAGGGCAAAAGGGGAAGCTGCCCTGGGCCTTGTCATTGTTGTGGGGCCCAAAGCAGCTGTCTCATACTTGCCAACTATCCCAGTTTAAAGCGGATGTCCGCTGAAAAAACAAATACTGCAGCTTCTGACTTTTAATATTAGGACACTTGCCTGTCCTGGAGTCCAGCGCCGCCCGCCATCCACGGTGAGGGAACCAGGAAGTGAAGCGCTCCGGCTTCACTGCCCGGTTCCCTACGGCGTCCTGCTGCGCCTGACGATTGGCTCCCGCTGTGTACTGGGAGCCGAGTGTTCCCAGCATACAACGGGGGGGGGGATGGGTGGTGATGTCATGCCCGCAGTCTGCCCGAGACTGTTGTGGCCAGAAGTGGGTGCAAATACCTGTCTTTAGACAGGTATCTGCACCCCCCTCCCCCCTGAAAGGTGTCAAATGTGACACCAGAGGGGTAGGGTTACGATCAGTGTGGGTGGAGCTCCGCTTTAAATTCCCCTGTCCCTTGAAGTTTTAGTCCTTTGCTGTGTCCTGGTATCTCCGTGTAAAGTGCTGCTACTAATGCTGCCCAGCTCTGCCCTGATGTTGTGTACAGATGACTCACCTGCAGACCCTGTGTTTACATGTAAATAACAGGAGCATTCATATGTAAATAGCGGTTGCATTCATTTGTAAATAACAAAGGCAGGTGGAATTCATATGTAAATAAAGGCGGCATTCAGATGTATATCATGCCCCTCTGCAGTGAAGAGATAATGTGTTGTAACCTCTAGCAACCAATCAGTGAGCAGTATTACTGTACAGTAATCTCTAGCAACCAATCACCAAGAAAAAATCATGTTCTGTAACCAGTGAGCCGTAATGTGTGCTGTAACCTCTAGCAACTAATCAGGGAGCCGTAATGTGTGCTCTAGCCTCTAGCAACCAGTCAGTAAGTGGTAATGATATGCTGTAACCTCTGGCAACCAATCGCAATCACTGCCTGATCTGATAGAGTAAACTGATTTTAAGTCTAGCTATTTATTGTATGTTTCAGAGCAGGTGGAGAGAAAAATTGCATGGGGGGGCCCCAAGAAAATTTTTGCCCAGGATCCAATCAACATTAAAGACGGCCCTGCATAAGGCACTCATAATATTGAGGGGTGGTGAAAATTCATACAACAAGACAGTGTGTGCAGGCAGGTACCTCTGGAGATGACATAGCCCTGGCCAGGAGAAGATACATATGATGCTGGATCAAGGCTATGTGAAGGTAAAAGTCTTCAAGTGAGATTACCTAAAATAATGCAGGAAATCAACAGTTGGCAATGGAGGGGTATTGCAATAATAGAAAAGATAGGTAGGTATCAAATCTGTTTTGAATGAAGGAATACCAAACAGATACATTAATAAATAACTGGATAAATATAATTAAAGTCTACAATAAAAAATTATTACAATAAAAAATCAAACATCAAAGCCACCACAATGGGTAATACCAGGGATGGTGCCCACAGGTAAATATGATGTAAATGGAATCCAATGAAAAGAAAATAGAGGGCCTAATATGTTAAAAAAAACTCTGCACAATGTGTGTGCACAGGATACCAGATAAGTGGTAGCCATCTCAAAAGAACTAAAAATAAAGACGTAATTCAAAATTCATGAGAGGACTATAAAAATAGATCGGAAATTCCATTCGTCTGTATGGAATTCCGACGGAGAAAAAAAAGCATGCTCGGAAACAATTTGACACATGTTCGGAAGCATTGAACTTCATTTTTTTAGGCTCATCGTAGTGTTGTACGGAATTTGGCGTCTGTGTGTATGCAAGACAGCTTAAGCGGAATTCCGTCGGAAAAACCCATCTGAGTTTATTCCGACAGAAAAAAACGGCCGTGTGTACGCGGCATTAAGGTTGGGTTTACACTAGTATGAATTGGATGCTGGCATGACAAGAGATTATGACTGGCTGTCAATGGAGCTGGTTCACGTATCGCCATTGTGGCTGTGGAGTGGCTTGCACAGGAGTCTTGCGTGTCCTGGCTCAATTTCAGATTCGACCCTGATTCATCCCTTAAACGGAGAACAGGGACACATCGTGAGCCTGCTGTGAGCCGCATCCATCGGCCGTGTGAACTCAGCCTTATGTCTTCACCCTCTGGTAAAGAGAAGGAAAAAGATTGTATAGCAAATAGAGACAACAGGCTTTATTATGGTGTGTAGCAAAAGGTCTAGCAACACTATTCTTGGGAGCACCTTTTTCCACTTTGCCTGTGCTCCCCAAAACATACCTGGAGTGGTCTAATGCCCTGTACACAAGACCGGTTTTCCCGACGGAATAAACTCTGACGGTTTTTCCAACTGAGTTCCAACATAATTCTGCTCAAGCTGTCTTGCATATACAGGGTTACACCAAATTACGACTGTCAAGAACACGTTGATGTAAAACACTACGACGAGCCAAGAAAAATTAGGTTCAATGCTTCCGAGCATGCGTCAACTTGATTATGAGCATGCGTGGTTTTTAGTCCGTCGGAATTGCATCCAGACGAACAGAAATTCCGATCGGAAAAATTGAGAACATGTTCTCTATCTAATCTCGTTGGAATTTCTGACAGAAAAAGTCAGGGGGCATACACACGGACAGAATATCCGATGAAAAGCTTCCATCTGACTTTTTTCCCATCGGAAATTCCGCTCGCGTGTACAAGGCAAAATAGTCCTAACTACATAGTGGAGGCTGCAAGAGCACATATGACAGTAGACCGTAGACCGCATAGAAGGAAGCGTAGGTCAGAAATCCTTTGATTGTATAAGTTTGGCCCTCACGGTTCTTGAGGTATGTTTGACCATGGTAGATGTGACTACACAGGCTAGGCATCTGAGCTTTCTCACTGGTGCATTCTAATGATAGAAGGAAAGGATGGAATGCACCAGACTGACAACATCCAATCCTTTCTTTCCTTTCCTGTAATCTCATTGACCAGGTTTTACAGACAACCAATACACTGATTGTGACAGATTCCACCTAGGAGACAGGTGGGAGCCAGCTGGAAGTTGCTAGCTTGTGTGGGAAGACTGAAACATAGAGACAAGGGCCTGAGGATTGAGGGTCAGAGCAGCAGTGCTGCAAGTGTAAGCCAGGATCATAACGAACATTTGTGTTTTTGACAGAAAAGTGCTGAAAACCCCATGCAAGGAAAACCCATAAAACTGGACCTTTATGTCAATAAAAGTGGACAAGGAAGAACCCTTAAAAAGAAGATTTAAGCAAGCTTCTGGATCCTGGTTCTACCATTTGAAGCTGGTTCTTACTTACTCTATGGTGGAGTTTACATTGGGCACAATTGGAGTACTAAAAATGTAAGCGCTAAGAACTGTGTTTCTGTGCATGAGACAACTGAAGGTATGTCTGCAGGTAAAAAGAACCTACAGTAGAGAAAACAGAAGCTTATTTTTTTCTGAACTGTGCAAACATGCTGTGGTCTGTGCAGAAGAGTGACTGCAAGGATGGGGTGTTGAAAGAAAAAGGACTATGTTAAAGAGATGTGAGAGAAAATTCTCATCAACAAGCAGAGCCAGTGTCTGAAAGAGCCAGCTAGCATCTAATGGCGTGTACACACGAGTGGAAATTCCGTCAAGAAAACCATGTTTTTTTTTCCGACTGAATGTCGGCTCAAACTTGCGTTGCATACACACGGTCACACAAATGTGGTCGGAAATTGCGACAGTCAAGAACGCAGTGACGTACAATACTACGACAAGCCGAGAAAAATTAAGTTTAATGATTCTGAGCATGTATACAGACAATCCTGAATTTCTGACAAGAACTTTTCCAGTCGGAAAGTTTGAGAACCAGCTCTCAAATTTTTACTGTCAGAAATTCTGACAGAAAATGTCCAATGGGGCCCTTTACACGGTCGGAATTTCCGACCAAAAGCTCACATCAAACTTTTCTTGTCGGAAATTCCGATCGTGTGTACGCGGCATTAGAGAGTCATTGTGGTGAGAAGGCACCAAAGGGTCTGAGCCAGAGGTGGTGGAACTGAGTTCCCCCTGAAAAAAAGCCCTGATAAGAGATATAGCTCAGTATACAGATATGTGTGAGCTTCTGCTTGTTGGCAGTTACCAGGAGGGAATTAAACACCTTGGTGAAAATTCAACAAGTACAGTGTCTGTAATGTGGACAATGGGGCACAGTATCATGAATTACCACTGGATACCACTGGGGATATCATTTCTGGGCAAGAGACTTTTTTTTAGCTGCAAGCCCAGTTCCTTCTTTAAAAAATTTAGCCCCCAGTCCTGGCAACAGTGAGTAAATTCCTGTTGAGTCTGCAGGAAGTGCCAAATAGCCTAAGATGCCTACTGTAGTTTAACCATGTGACCCCCATGGAAGAAATGGAAGCTCAAAGTAAAGCAGAGGAAACATCAAAATGGTTCCATGTCTAGTGCACTCAAATGAAGATGGCAATGTCTACTACAGTGATCGGTAAGACTGTTGTTTTTAAGTTAAATGCTGGAACTGGTAAAATGGTAATTAAAGAGACAGTGAGACCCTCCGCTGCAAAGTGGCAGAGAACCCAGTTGGTAGACCCACTAATGTCGCGTACACACGATCCGAATTTCCGACAACAAATGTCCAATGGGAGCTTGTTTTTGGAAATTACGTAGGCTCCATCGGACATTTGCTGTCGGAATTTCTGGAAATTCCGATTGTGTGTACACAATTGCGAAGCACAAAATTCCACACATGCTCGGAATCAAGCAGAAGAGCCGCACTGCCTATTGAACTTAATTTTTGTCGGCTTGTCGTACGTCTTGTACGTCACGGCGTTCTTGACGTTTGGAAATTCCGACAACATTTGTGTGACCGCTTGTATGCAAGACAAGTTTGAGCCAACATCTGTCGGAAAAAAATCCACGGTTTTGTTTTCGGAATTTCCGATTGTCTGTACGCGGCATTAGTGTGATCTTGAGAGAGACTTGCCTTTATACAATGAGCTGTTTATTTGGGAAGCAAATGTGAAATATGCTGGTGCTAACGTAATGCTGATTACTGATGATAAAAATGTCATTAGGAAGTTTACTGCTGCTGGGAATGTACTTGTGTCATGTAGACCAAATGCTAAGCTGAATGTGCTAGGATGATGACCACTGAGCAAGATGTGTTATCTGCCCTAACAACAGTGTCTGAGATAGCAGAGGTGTCTTTGGAAACCTCCAAGAAAAGAAGCTCAGTGTGTTGGAACAGAGGTTACCCAGGACATGTGTGGTTCCACCCTGGTGGGTCAGAATATGTCCCTAAAAAATTTGAAAGTCTGTGTTTTTTTGTTGTTTTTAAACCAGAAGTTAATGGTACCGAGGCTGTGTTTACAGCAGTCTGCCATTGATGAAAATATGGGTGGATTAAAGGGGTTGTAAAGGTTCGTTTTTATTTTCTAAATAGGTTCCTTTAAGCTAGTGCATTGTTGGTTCACTTACCTTTTTCCTTCGATTTCCCTTCTAAATGTTTTTTTTCTTTGTCTGAATTTCTCACTTCCTGTTCCTCCTCAGTAAGCTGTTCTGGCTGACTAACCCCCAGCCAGAACGGCTCGGATGATGGGGGCAAGCTTACTGAGGAGGAACAGGAAGTGAGAAATTCAGACAAAGGAAAAAAAAGGGAAGGGAAATGGAAGGAAAAGGTAAGTGAACCAAAAATGCACTAGCTTAAAGGAACCTATTTAGAAAATAAAAAACAAACCGTTACAACCCCTTTAAAAGCAGAGATACAAACTTACAATATGGAAAATGTGGTAATGGAATCCGCTATGTCTAAAGATGTGATATGTTGAACAATATCCCTGGCAGGATTGTGGAGAGATTTAAAGTGGATGTAAACCCCAAATTTTTTTTTTTTGTTTTTGATGTCACAATGTAGAGTATAAGATTCCCTATCATCTGTGCCCAGTCTTGTTACAGGTTATTTACATATCCTGGTAATATAGAATGAACTTTGGATCTCCTCATATTATGATAAACATAACATAACATATGATAAACATGTCCAAGCTCTAGTAAATAACCTGTAACACAAAGCAAGAACAGAGAAACGGACTTTATAATTTGGCAAGTTTTTATCTGGAATTCTGTTAATTTTCACTGAACATTAAAAGAGGATTGTATGTAAAGTGCTTATAATACGCGCCCTTCCTTCGGATAAACACTGCTCAGCGCACAGGAAATAGCAATAAAGATATGTGATACCCAGGAGAAATGGACAAAAGGATACAAATATAAGCAGTCGCTTAAAAAAGAAATAATTAAAAAAAAACAGTAAACGTGAATGAATGCAATTGACTCAAAAAGTCCAAACAGTTCGATGTGTACTGTAGCAGCGCTAGGTAATCATAACGTGAGTTCTGATTAAAATACTATGAAAACATAGGTGTTCAATAATGGTGCAGATGAACATCAGCTGTGAATAGTGTCTTCCATAACATGTGCTCCTTATCACCAAGGGGGTTGTATTTCACCACGTGGGGGGATACTATCCCCTTATGGGGATGCACTCACCAGACCGAGAATAAAAAACAGCATGGGATACACAATCAGCCTCTGTCATTGGTCTTGCACTCTCCACCACTCTGCTGGTATATATCTTGCCCGTGTACATATAAAGGAATAGACTTGGATAGTGTAGTACCGTTTTTCAAAAAGTTTATTAACACACCAATAAGCCCCCCTTTTAAATATGCGTACCACAATGTAAGATAAATGAGCATGTAAAGTACTGTGCCTGTCTCCCTTTGCTGGATAGGTAAGAAATGGCGCTCCGGCTCTGTCCTCAGTTCCTGATCCTTAGGGGGTACAGTCTCTAGGTCGTCCGATGTTGGCCACGCCCTGACGCGTTTCGTCATTGACTGACTTCGTCTGAGGGCGTCGACTAAGTCAGCCAATGACGAAACGCGTCAGAGCGCCCCAACAGGTCATGTTTTCAGGATTTCCATTATTTTTCACAGGTGATTTGATCAGTTTCACTGCCCTAGTAATTACCACAGCCATTTCATCTGAGGGAAAACCTGAAAACATGACCTGTTGGGGCGCCTTGAGGACTGGAGTTGAGAAACCCTGTTCTAGAGCACTGAGGAGGCCCCTGTAAGAAATGCATTCTCTGAAAATTCAGTGAATGAATCTATCCACACGCTCGGTCAGTTGTAGATCCCCAAGCCTCAAGGTTTTTTACCTTTCTACGCATTAGTCTGGGTTCACACTTGTGCGATCACCAACATCGCATGTGATTTGCACCGTATTGATGTGCAGATCACATGCGATGTCTGTGAAATGCAAATTTAGCCATACGGTTTGTATGAATTGATAAATTCACAACGCATTCAGACAAAAATGGTGCAGGACCCTCTTATTTCGTGTCCACGGTGGAATCAGATTGCATGGGCGTGAACTGCGAACCAATTTGGGGGTGTCATTAACTTTACATTTGACACCCGCTGCGAGTGAGATGCAATTCAGTAACCTGCACTGGAATCGCGCTGGTTCCCGCATCGCCAAGTCTTATGGTAAAAACACTCTGCTGCAGGATCGCCCCAGCCCTCCCTTATTCATATCCAATCAAGTGACGTGCACGAGAGCAGCTTCTCATTCGGCAGATTTATAGCAGTGGGAGCCGTTGGCACCGGGTCTTGTCAATCAACTTCAGTAATAAGGGAGTGGGGGGGGTGAGGGATGGGGCAGAACAGTAGAAATATTTGCAAGCACACCATGGAACGATGTAAATAGCGTCCAAACAGATGTTTTATTGCACGATCACAACACAAAGAGAGTGCAACGTTTCGGAGCCACGCAGGGCCCCTTCGTCAGGCATGTGTGGCTCTGAAACGTTGCACTCTCTTTGTGTTGTGATCGTGCAATAAAACATCCATTTGGACGCTATTTACGTCATTCCATGGTGTGCTGGCAAATATTTCTACTGTAACTTGCACCAGTATCCAGCTGGTTGTTGCTACAAGCACCCAAACCCAAGAGCGGATCCAGGAATGTGTGCAATGGGAATATGAAGTATGAGGGACGGGGCAGAGTCCCTCTGTCTGTGTCAATGGAGCCCGCACGAGTGCCCCCATGGGAATTGGTATTCGATTGGGGGCACCAGCAAGAGAGGAAGAGCCAGGAGCACCAGCAAAGGACCCAAGAAGAAGAGAATCGTGGGCCTCTCTGTGCAATTCTATTGCACAGAAAAGGTAAGTATATATGTTTTGTTGCTATAAAAAAATTCTATTACAACCAAAGGGGTTGTAAACCCCTTTTTAGAACTTGTACCTGTAGCAAATAAATGAGAGGGGGGAGTTTTGGGACTTTCAGGCTACTTTCACACTGAGGAGCTTTGCATGCCTCTCCTTACACTCCAATGTGAAAGCCTGAGGACTTTCACACTGGAGCGGTGCGCTGGCAGGATGGTAAAAAAACAGTCCTGCTGGCCGCATCTTTGAGGTGCTGTAGGAGCGGCGTATACACCGCTCCTAAAGCGCCCCTGCGCATTGAAATCAATGGGCAGCCCTGCCGAACCGCCGGCAAAGTGCTGCAGCAGCAGCACTTTGCCAGCACTTTTAACCCTTTTTCGCCCACCAGCGGGGGTTAAAAGCGCTCTGCTAGCAGCAGAATAGCGCTGCAAAAACAACGGTAAAGCGCCCCTAAAAATAGCGGCGCTTTACCGCTGATGTCCCCCGCGCTGGCAGTGTGAAAGTAGCCTAAATGAGGCACAATGAATGTATCTCCATCCCTGATTCAGGTAAACACGAAAGGAATGTGGGACTTTGAATGAGGCAATTGACTTGTGGCGGTAGAGCGGTTAGTAAACATTATTTATTCGTGACAGTAGTATGAAACAAGTAAAAAAGTAATTTCATATATATACATAGTCATGCACACATGGCATGAACATAATGCATACATAGATACATATATGTCAGCTTGGCAGCACATGAGAAGTAACGAATATTGATGAATGGTATAAATAGAAATATGTACGCATGTCATAGAAATGGCATTTGGCCATAAGATGAATGTTGTCAATCTTGAGCATGATTAATTGTAAATATAGTATAAGATATATCCTATTCGCAGGCATTGGTACACCATATGCCAGTGTTTCCCAACACCAGTCCTCAAGGCACACCAACAGGTCATGTTTTCAGGATTTCCTTCAGATGAAACGGCAGTGGTAATTACTAAGGCAGTGAAACTGATCAATTCACCTGTGCAAAATAATGGAAAGCCTGAAAACATGACCTGTTGGTGTGCCTTGAGGACTGGAGTTGGGAAACACTGCCATATGCAACAGAGCTGCTGTAAAAACAAAGGAAGATACACATACGCATTAATAGTTACATAGTACTCAATGGATTTTGAATGTATAACAGGTGTATATATATATGGGCCAGTGAATAGGTAGGTAATAGGTTTTGGGACTTTAAGTAGCAAGGTCCCGGCCTCCTTCGGTCTGATGAGGACCTCCAGGGCCAGAGATAGCTTACCTCCTTTTGTAAGTGGTGGTTTGTGAGCATTGCCGATCCTGACCTCCCTGGGGCCCTAAGCAAAATGACATGGCACATTAAAAATGAGAAGCGGGGGGCGCTGACGACAGTGACATGTCACATTAAAGAAAGTTGAGAAGTGGGGGGAGGGGGAGTTCTGCTGTCGTAAATGACTCAGCCAGCGAGTTTAGAAACGGGGTGAGGGGGCGAAAATGACTTCTCACCAGGCGGGGCCTCTAGTAATTTGGGGGGCCCTTCCCAGCTTTGCGGGGCCCTAAGCGGCTTGCATAGTGAGCCTATAGGGAGGATCGGCCCTGTTTGTGAGGCAAAGTGGGTGCAAAGATGGTGAAAGTCACCAGACACTTCTTGGATGTAAAAGAGGTTTTATTTCTCTTAACAGTTATTTTCTGTATTTTTGAGGGGAAAGAGGGTCAGGGCAAGGACACCCTTAGATAGTTGCAAACTTAATTAGCAGACTCCAAGACTTAGGAGGACATCTGTGCAGGGAAAGACCTCCAGCAAGAAGCCACATCTGCACATGCAGGAATGCTGTCTCCTTAGGCCCCGTACACATGAGAGGATCCATCCGCTGGAATTGATCCGCGGACCGGCTCCAGCGGATAGATCCCCTGGTGTGTACAATCCAGCCGATATGTTTCCGCGGATTTTTATCCCCTGGGATGGATTTCCAGCGGATAAAAATTTTAAGACATGCTTTAAAATCTATCCGCTTGAATCCATCCCAACGGATTGATCCGCTGGTCTGTACAGACTCACCGGATCAATCCGTCCGAATCAATCCCCCGCATGCGTCGTAATGATTCGACGCATGCGTGGAATTCCTTATATGACAGCGGCGCGACACGTCATCGCGATGGGATTTCGGCGCGGATTTCGATCCGATGGTGAGTACACTCCATCGGATCAAAATCCTCGCAAATCCTCGAGAGGATTTATCCGCGAAAACGGTCCGGTGGACCGTATCCGCGGATAAATCCTCTCGTGTGTACCAGGCCTAAGGCAACAGTTCCTAACACAAAGCGTAAAGCCCTGTACACACGATCAGTCCATCCGATCTAGTGTGTTCTTTAGTCTTCATGATGCTGTTTGTTCACTAAAGTTCTATAACAAACCTTTGAGGGCTTCACAGAACAGCTGTATTCATACTGAAGTTAAATTGCACACAGGTAACTCCTGAGGGCAATTGGTTCCACTAGATTTTAGTTTGGAATATCATTGTAAAGGGGGCTGAATACAACTTCACGCCACACTATTAAGATATTTATTTGTTAAAACATTTTGAAAACCATTTATAATTTTCCTCCAACTTCTCAATTATGTGCCACTTTGTGTTGGGGGAGGGGTGTATACAGAGGGAGTTGTTAATCGGTTTCAGCTGCTTTGCTGTTAATTTAAATTAACAACAGGTGCACTAGATGGGCAACAATGAGACGACCTCCAAAACAGGAATGTTTTTTCAGGTTGAGGTGTCTGACATTTTTTTCCCCTACTCATCTTATCCAAGATGGTCTGCTTGCACCTACTCTTTTTCTTACCTTATAAACTAGTAAGTATTATTAGAATGGTTTGCTGTTAGCTTTGACCGACGTGCTCCGGGTCTGCTCGGCCTGGGGGATTGGCTCCTCTCCCCTACTCATCTGGGTGGGGGGGGCCCTAGTGTCGGGGGGGGGGGCCCTGCGGGGGCGGCGCTTGTCCCGAGTGATATCTGACCCCAGAGGACACAAATTCGAACTTGCTAAGTTTGTTTATTGCTGGGCCTGCCCCTGGGGTTGTGCCTTATACTGTCTATTTTTGCTACTTGGGCCGCAGTATGCCGCTCCTGCAGGGTTACTGTCATATTGTTAAACAAATTTTGTGAATGTAACGTATAATCTTGTAAACTTGAAAATCCTTTAATAAACACCATTGAAACCAATGAAAAAAGGAGGTGAAAATATCCTCACATGTAGTGTACATGTGGATATTTAATCATAAAAATGTGCCGCGTCCTAATAAGTATGAACAAAAGAATAACTGGGGGCGAGTTGTTGGACTTTTCAGGCACTATAGACTGGTCAGTCTATAGTGCCTGAAAAGTCCAACAACTCGCCCCCAGTTACCATTGAAACCAAGATGGTCTGCTTGTTGTGTAGTGCTATCCCTGAAGGAACCACTGGTAACAATTGCTTTTTTCCCTAAAAGTACAGAGGCTGCCTGTCCCCGCAAACACCAACACTTTCACAACAGCTCCAATAATACATTCTAGGGGATGTCTTTTTTGTAATTTATTGCTTTATGAACTTAAGCAGGATAGGGTGGTTTTGGCATTGAATACTTCAAAATGCTCAGCACTTAATAATTAGAGTACAGTCTTCTGTCGTCCTAATAATAGTGAGTGTTGAACAGGCTAAGACCTCACAGCCCGTGGGCTGGACCATCTGCATCTTTTTGGCATCTGCTTTTCTTGCGCTGATGCATAACTACCGGTACTCAGTGCAGCTTACAGAACATTACATGGTCAGAGAGATCAGTTTGGGGTCTTTACTCACAAGTCCCCATTCAAGCAGAGGCTTAATAGGGTTCTGTGGTTACCTGTGTTCACTGGATTAGGCGTATTTTCTGCTGTCTCAAACTGCACTGTTTGGTTGATGTTGCCCAGCAGAAGTGGTGCTGTCTGAGAGGAAAGAGTTAAAGTGATACTAAAGGTTTGTTTATGGCATATTTACCTTCACTGTGCAGCTTGTTTTCCACAGAGTGGCCCCGAGCATTCTCTTCTGTGGTCCCTCTGCAGCTCCCGTGGCTCCTCCCCGCATCATATAACCCCCTAGGAGAAGCACTCTTCCAAGGGGGTTACCTTGCCTGCGTGCTCCCGAGTCATTCATTCAGCATTCATAGACGCCAAATGTATGACTTGGCCCCGCCCCCGGCACCGGCATCATTGGATTTGATTGACAGCAGTGGGAGCCAATGGCTGCACTGCTATGAATCTATCCAATCGAAGCTGGGACTCCATGGAGAGAAGGACAGCGGTGATGCGCTGAGGAGATTAAGGGGCTCAGGTAAGTAAAACAAAGGATGCATTAAGGTAAAAAAACACGAGCCTTTACAACCCCTTTAACACTGCTCAGGTTTTCCCAGGTTCTTATGAGTAGTACTGCCCTCTGCTGGACAAAACATATAAAAAGGGAAACTGTATCTAGGAAAAAGGTCCTAGTTTTGATCTCAGCTCACATGAAAAAAGGAGAGTTCTGCTGAAGATGTAATCTCTACTTTCCTGTCTTGCCACCCTTTGTGGTAGCCCAGTCAGGGTTCCAAGGGATATGGACAGATGCTGCTAAATGAAATGATGAACTTTTCCACTTGTAGGGTATGACCACCTCATGGCACACAGGAGATCACCAAGGTTATACTAAAAAGGCACTTAAAGGACCATCTAGTTCAACCAATAAAAAAAAAAACAATTAACTTGGAGGAAGGTGAAAAACTCCAGCAAAGCATGATCCAATTTGCTACAGCAGGGAAAAAATTCCTTCCTGATCCCCCGAGAGGCAATCAGATTTTCCCTGCATCAACTTTACCTATAAAATGCTTGTACCCAGTTATATTCTGTACATTTAGGAAAGAATCCAGGCCTTTTTTAAAAGCAATCTACTGAGCTGACCAGAACCACCTCTGGAGGGAGTCTATTCCACATTTTCACAGCTCTTATTGTGAAGAAACCTTTCCACATTTGCAGATGAGACGTAAAGAGTGCCCCCTTGTCCTCTGTGATGACATTAAAGTGAATAACTCTATACCAAGTTCACTATATGGACCCCTTATGGGCATCTTATCAGTTTGGTTTGCCTTCTCTGCACTTTCTATCCTTTTTGAGAACTGGGGCCCAAAACTGAACGGCATATTCCAGGTGAGGTCGTACTAATGATGTGTACAGGAGCAAATTGGCTCTTTGATGGTAGGGGGACGTCATTGGTGTTCCTGTCCAGGATTTTATCCTGCCACAGGTAAATTGACGTTCTCTTGCTGTGGTCAGGCACCAAGGTAGAACTACAATCCTTTGTTAGGACCTTTGGTGAAAATCCTTACAATTTGAGCTTTACATGGAACTTTTTTGGACCTGACAATTTTTCTGGACAAGGGCAGACGTATTAAAATGAAATTATTCAAGAAATGAACCGCAGCGAATAGTTTACTAAATGCGGAGAGCTTTCATCCTAAAACATTAATTAAGAACATACCAGTTAGCCAATACCTTAGGACTCGTCGCAACTGTATGGACAAACAGGACTTTGAACAGGAAGCTTCCATTCCTTTTTAGATGCTTCCATCGCTTGTATATCAAGTCAAAATTTATAAAAAAAATTGCTTGTCTTGCAAAACGCTCTCAAACCAAGTTACTCTCAAACCAAGGTTTTACTGTTTATAAATAGTCCTCTGCACTACCAAATAATCGTGAAAAATTAATTTAAATAAATCAAATTAGTGGAAATGCTGCAAAACCTAAAAGTGTTCACAACTACACATGTAAATATATATACATATATATAATGTACAGTGATCTTGCGCACAACCTTCAGTATAACACCACAATAAGTATATGAACCATAGGCGAAAAATAAAAAAATAATTAAATATAGTGAATAAAGTCCAATGACGTGGCTCATCTAGTGTTCCAATAGTGAAGATGGTGAAAGAAAGCTGTCACCACCTACACCTCTGTGCTTCCTCTCACCTCATAGGCATGAAACATAAGCCTTGGATACTAAGGGTACCAAATCATGAAGCAGAGACTAACTCAGAAATACAAGCTGAGGTCAGTAACACAAGCAAGCAGCAGACATAACAGGCAGGGGTGATCAATGAGAGGTGTCAGATGTAGCCAGGTAAGGAACATGGTTTAGCAGACTTTAGCTTTGGTTCCTGTGTTTCTGTTTTTTTTTAAAGACAATCCAGCACTGAGGCCAGGCGGACTCAGTTTAAATAGGCTGCTGGGCATCACAATCTATGGATGCGTTCGCACGCCCACATGTACGTGCACACGCCTGCACGTATGCGGCATTGCTTATCCGCTTGCACACTCTAGTCATTGCTCTTCTTGTTAAGTGTCTATGTTCATGAATTCTGCACATGCACATAGGAATGAGCACCTGCTGCATGAGTTACCTGACATTCACACATACACATACTAGTGCAATTTAGACTAGATCCAATTAACCTTTTAGCCTATCTTTGGAGTGTGGGAGGAAAGCAGAATACCTAGAGGAAACCCACACAGACTTAGGGAGAACATGTACACTCCAGGCAGGTAGTGGAGTGATATTCAAACAAACAGTGCTAAGCAGAAGGGTTAACCTCTTGGTGCTAACCCTGTGCAGCCCATATCATCTATGAAATACAGAGAAGAAGTGACAAGAGTTACTAATAGTTTGTAAAGAATACTGCTAATAAGCAATGACATTGTATGGCACTGTATGAAAAGTGATAATTAGTACTATCCGCTAGACATCTGCATTCGTTTTCGTCCGAATGCATTTTCGCCCGAATTTCGGGTATTTTCGTTATCGTTTTAACAAACAAAAACAAACGCGCAGAATCCGAAATCTGACATAAAAAAATGTTTTATTTTTGTTTTCGTTGCTACAACAGTTCGATATAGATAGGAGATTCGACATGACACTGACAATAGCGATCTGTGTCTATCAAACCTGTGGTCGAATGTGCCTAACCTTAACTCTATTAGCCCAAGATTATTCTACATAGAGAGGAAAGATTCGACATTATAGAGACAGTGTTGGGGTAGACCAGGGATAAGCAATTAGCGGACCTCCAGCTGTTGCCAAACTACAAGTCCCATTATGCCTCTGCCTCTGGGTGTCATGCTTGATGCTGTCAGAGTCTCACTATGCCTCATGGGACTTGTAGTTTGGCAACAGCTGGAGGTCCGCTAATTGCATATCCCTGGGGTAGACCATCAGACATGAACGACGAAGATTCGACGAAGCAGAGAAAAACATAATAACGTTGAATCTATCATTGAAGGCTTATGGTGTCTGTCGAAAGTTCTAAGAAGATTCGACAAGTAGCTAAACTGTACGACGCCCCAATCATACATTTTCGGTCAAATGCTCGGCCCATAGGCTATAGAAGAATTTGAATGTTAGTTGGCTAGTAATAATAATTCATAAATATAATTATTACTAGTGTCATACAACATTAGAATTCTTCTATAGCTTGTAGGCGGAACATTCAACCGTAAATGTACGATTGCGGCGTCGTACAGTTTAGCTGCTCCGTCAAATCTTTTAGAACATTTGACGGAAACCATAAGGCCTCGTACACACGGACGGACTGTCCGCTGAAAAAGGTCCGCCGGACTGTTTTCAGCGGACATGTCTGACCGGAGATTTCTGTCTGATGGTTGTACACACCATCAGACAGAAATCCGCACGTACGCGATACGCGGTGACGTGGCCGCACCGTCGCCGCGACGATTACGCGACGACGTGCGCGGCCCTGGAAGGTCAATGCTTCCACGCATGCGTCGAATCACTTTGACGCATGCGAGGGATGGCGGCCGAGCGGACATGTACGGTGAGTCTGTACAGACGACCTTACATGTCCGATGGACAGGCTTCCAGCGGACATGTTTCTTAGCATGCTAAGAATTTTTTGTCCGCTGGAAAACGGTCGGCTGGACAAATGTCCGCTGGAAACCTGTCCGGTCAGCCATACACACGACCGAACATGTCTGCTGAAACTGGTCCGCGGACCAGTTTCAGCAGACATGTTCGGTCGTGTGTACGGGGCCTAAGCCTTCAATGACAGATTCAACCTTAATTCAAATTTTCAGATGAATGCATTTTGTAACAAAACAAAGAAAACAAATTTCGGGAGTAACTAGATAAATGTAATTTTCGGACGAAAACGAAATTCCGAAACAAAATATTCCAGTGTGCACATGTCTATTATCAGCTGTAGTAAACACTACAATGCTGTGCAACCAATGCAAGTGTAGCATCCTTTAGTGTGTAAAGACAAAAGATAAGCCCTGGGACTTTAAATGAAGTGGGTACCGTTCCGCTAATAAGCATACCAATAAGTAGTAAATACAGTAAGGGTATTTATTTGATTTTGAGACAAAAAGACATAAATAACATCAACAATTGCCAATTAAAAGAATACATCAAGTAATAATACACAATTATCATAGCAGTCATGGTGCACGGGCATCTGTGGTGCCCAATTGCCATATAAGTAAAATATGTAAGGTAGTGGTGACAAGATGGTGGATGAGCGATTCGACAGAACGCCACAACACTTTTGTTTTCTTCATGCTAAAGTAATGCTCTGTTGAATCAACAATATTGTGAGTACCCATTTGTTTTACCAACAAAAGCTGGATTTTTTTAAACGGTACTACACTATTTTGGGACCCCTTTCTTTTTCCTGCATATGGGATAACTACTGAGAGCACCACCAGGATCACAGCAGGACGTGCCTTTGCCAGAGTGCTGCACAGTGGCATACACTGTGAACGCTGTAAACCCCAAGAGGGGGTACAAATCTGGTGAGTGCGGTCCATATAGGAGCACAGATGGGAGTGGATCACTGTGTGAAGCATAGAACTAGACGTTCACAACAGCATGAAGCACTTTTTTCTAATATATTCAAATATTTTTTTATATATATATATATATTTTTTTTACTTTTATTTTTAATTTAATTTCATTATTGGCACTTATTTAATTTTTCTTTGTTATTTCTCACACCTTTGGAGTGGATATCACTAGCATTGTAGCACAAAGATTTTATTAAGGTGCACCATTTTATTTGGATCACTTGGGACTGCGTTTGATATCGCAGCTGCTTATTTAATCTAATTTACTATTTTCACTTAATCGCATCGCTATTTTTATATATATATAGTTTGGACATCACCAGCATTTTCTTATATTTCCAACACTAGGATTTCAAAATTAGCATTTTATTAATATGCACTATTTTACCTGTATTTGATTATTTGTTACTACGTTTTTCACATATTAAGCATAGGTGCCTGTAACATTAAATATCAGTACTGCACTTTATAAAGCTAGCGCCATTCCTACTCCCATCCTCTCTCAAGTTTTGTAAATAACTAGAATAAAGGTGTTATCATTGAGTGTCAACACAGCAATATTACATGAAAGCAATGTTGCACAGCCTACTTGGATAAAATATAGGAACTGAAAAAATCCTATCTGGTAAATGATGGTAGTGTGGTCAGCTTGATAATTGGTCTAGTTACAGGATGTATACAAAAAAAAAATCTCTTTTTAAAATAGTCAAAAAGTAGGTAACAGCAAGAATGTGAGTGGGGAGTAGAAGCGGATGGGTCAACAATACCAAGGGAAAGGGTAGACGGTGCTGACTAATTGTTCTTTTCAATGTAGAGCAGTTTGTCAGACCTTTTCTAATGGTACCACATGCATGTGCTTATTATTTAAATACAAGTTACGGTATTTAAAAGAATGAAAATTATGATATTTCTAATAATTTTTCATTTTTTTGCTAACTCTAAAAGATCACGTTAAACACAATGGGGTAGATTCAGATAGGTTAGCGGATCTTTAGATCCGCGTAACCTATCTGATTTACGTTACACCGCCGCAATTTTGTGAGGCAAGTGCTGTATTCAGAAAGCACTTACCTCAAAACTTGCGCCGGCGTATCGTAAATCCCCCAGTGGAATTCAAATTCCGCGGCTAGGGGGAGTGTAGTATTTAAATCAGGCGCGTCCCCGCGCCGATTTAAATGTGCATGCGCCGTCCGCAAATTTTCCCGGCGTGCATTGCTCCCAATGACGTCGCTAGGACATGATTGGTTTCGGCGTGAGCGTAAATTACGTCCATCCGTATCCGCGAACGACTTACGCAAACGACGTAAAAATTCAAAACTCGGCGCGGGAACGACGGCCATACTTAACATAGGATACGCCTCATATAGCAGGGGTAAGTATACGCCGGAAAAAGCCGAACGCAAGCGTCGTAAAAAAAAAGCGACGGGCGGGCGTTCGTTTCTAAATCGGCGTAAATGCTCATTAGCATATTCGACGCGTAAAAGACACGGAAGAGCCACCTAGCGGCCGGCCTGGAATTGCAGCCTAAGATCCGACGGTGTAACACAGTTACACCTGCCGGATCTTAGGCATATCAATGCGTAACTGATTCTATGAATCAGTCGCATAGATACGACCAGCCGGCCTTAGAGATACGATGGCGTATCAGGAGATACGCCGTCGTATCTCCTATCTGAATCCGGGCCAATCTTTCAATGATATGACACTTCAACCTCATAGAAAACAAATTATGACAACCTGTCCAACTGTTAGCCTTTTATTTCCATTTAAAAAATAATGCAGAGCGACCCACACTCCCCAGGCCTGATCTCCTTCCTGTACTCCTCTTTGGTTTTCAACCTCTCCTCACGTTGTTTTCACATGTTTAGGCTTGGGATAGATATTTGGACATAGAGCTGGAACCACAGGAGTGGGCCCAAATTTGGCACACTACTGAATCCAGTTCTAGACAGGTTGTAGCAGTCGAGGCCAATTACAAGGTTCTCTACCATTGGCATTTGGTGCCTGTGAGACTGGCCTGAGCATACCCAACCAACCTGTCTTTTTGATTTTGCAGCTGTCCTGACCTGGGGTCATACTTCTACATCTGATGACCATGCCTGGTGGTGCAGATGTCCTGGTTTCAAGTCTATCACATACTGCATACACTTTTGCAAAAAAAAGTATACCCTTGTTACCACTGGAGGCTCTTCTTAAAGCGGAGGTGCACCCAAATTTTTATTTTTTTTTTAAAAAGCCAGAAGCTACTAATAGTGCAGCTGCTGACTTTTAAAAAAATGGACACTTGCCTGTCCAGCGCACCCGCGATGTCGGCAGCCGAGGCCGAGCAATTGCTCATCCCTCGGATGCTGCCGCCGCCATCCTTGGTGAGAGAATCAGGAAGTGAATCGTTCCGGCTTCACTGCCCGGTTCCCTACTGCGCTTGAGCGATTCACGGAGCGCATCGTAACTGGTCCCTGAAGACAGTGGGGGGGAAGTGGAGTGACTCCCACGGTCTCCCACGAGTCTATGCCCGGAAGTGGGTGCAAATACCTGTCTTAGACAGGTATCTGCACCCACCTCCCCCCTGAAAGGTGTCAAATGTGACACCAGAGGGGGGGAGGGTCCTGAAAAGTGGAAGTTCCATTTTTGGGTGGAACTCCGCTTTAATTTAAAAACCAGCAGAGATCACCTAAAATCAAAATGTATTGATGGTCCATGTCTTGACAGCCGCAAAGAAGACAATAGCAAAGACCTGGTATTTTGGCACAATTTCTATAGCTGAAGTTCGAACCCATATGCACTGGGTATTAATTAACGAGGAGCTTGCAGCACAATTATATGGCACTATGAAGAAATTTAAGTGGGTTTGTGATCCCTGGATCTCCCGTTGCCTTTCAGAGAATCTTAACCACCGCCTTCTCAAGCTCTAAATCATTTGACCGTTCTAGAGGTGATCTTCACATTCTACATCAGAGCAACCCTGATCGTTTCTTCCCCCCCTCCCTTTACCTCACCCACTTTTTTCCATCCCCCCCCCCCCTTTTTTTTCTTTCTCTCTCCTTTACCTTCCTACCCTATTTCTTCTTATGCCTCGTACACACGGCTGGGATTTCCGACGGGAAAACTGCGATGAGAGCTTTTGTCCAGGAATCCCGGCTGTGTGTATGCTCCCTCACAGTTTTTCGGACGGGAAAACTGCCAGAAAACGCCTGCAAAAAAAAGAGAACTGGCTGTCCTTTGGCTGTTCTTTTTCCCCGTCGGGATTCTCAAATGACTTTTTCTCGTCGGAAATCCCAAGCGTGTGTACAAGCCATCACTCCATCTCAGTTCCTCTATTGCCTTGAAATAGCTTGTTTTACTTGTCTACACACGCTAGCCTTTTATCCTGGGACATATGTTACCATTAATAACTACCGTATATACTCGAGTATAAGCCGACCTGAATATAAGCCGAGGCACCTAATTTTACCACAAAAAACTGGGAAAACGTATTGAGTCGAATATAAGCTTAGGGTGTCCATCTGCATGCCTCACTGTGTCCATGTGCATGCCTCACTGTGCCCATGGCTCATTGTGCTCATGCCTCACTGTGTTCATGCCTCACTGTGCCCATGCCTCAATGTGTCCATGACTAGACCGATGTTTAACATGGGAGTCTATGGAAGGGGTGCCCGGCTATAAAAAATTGGTGCTCCCCAGCTATAGGTCCCCTAGACAACAAACTTTGCACACTTCCAGAGCAAGAGTTGGGCTACATGTGTGCCATGTTTGGGGTCCGGCTGGGAGATCAGGTGCAAAAAGGTGACTCGAGTATAAGCCATGGGGGGCATTTTCAGCACAACAAAATGTGCTGAAAAACTTGGCTTATACTCGAGTATATCTAGAATCACTCCTGCATTCTCCATGATTTATTTAAATGCTGTGTTTACTTGGCTGACAATGGTTAGCTTGGTTATATTGCACCTTAAACTTCTCTGCTGTATTCTCACATCTTACAGAAGCATTTCTACAAAGTTCGGCCCTGTACGCACGATGAGTCCAAACTGATGAAAACGGACTGAAGTTCAGTTTCATTGGTTAACCAATGAAGCAGACTGATGGTCTGATGTGCCTACGCGCAGTTCAAAAACCGATCGAGTCCAACGCGGTGACGTAAAACACAACGACGTGCAGAGAAATATTAAGTTCAATGCTTCCAAGCATGCGTCGACTTGATTCTGAGCATGCCCGGGTTTGGAACCGATGCTTTTGCGTACTAACCATCGGTTTTGACCCATCGGTCAGGCGTAGTGTTGAGCAGAATACGCAATATTCGATTTCGCGATATATCACGAATATATAGCCGAATATTCGAGAAATATTCGCTAAATTCGAATATTCGTGATATTTTATCGAAATGAAATTTCGCTATTGCGAATGCGAAAATAATTGCGAAATTTCGACAACTGCGGTAGGAGCACTCTGATTGGCTCAGAATATTCGTGATATTTTATCGAAATTTCGCAAAATGCGAATGCGATATTTATTGCGGAATTTCGACAACTGCGGTAGGAGCCCTCTGATTGGCTCAGAATATTCGTGATATTTTATCGAAATTTCGCAAAATGCGAATGCGATATTTATTGCGGAATTTCGACAACTGCGGTAGGAGCCCTCTGATTGGCTCAGAATATTCGTGATATTTTATCGAAATTTCGCAAAATGCGAATGCGAAATTGATTGCGGAATTTCGACAACTGTGGTAGGAGAACTTTGATTGGCTCTGATGCAAAAGAAGGGGGGAGAAAATAATCGCGCAATATTCCTATTGCCGAATATTCGCATTGCGAATATTCGGCAATATAAAATGATCGCTTCAGCTACTCGGCCGGGTCGGCCCAAGGTCTCTAATCATACCAGCAATGCTTTTAGACGTCGATGGAGATCACTAGGATGTGATCTGTTCTAAAAATAACATTGAAAAAATCCGAATATTCGGAATAGCGAATATTGACCGCGAAATTCGAGATATTCGCGAATACTCGAATATGCCATATTCGAGCCGAATATTCGCAATACGAATATTCGTGAGCAACACTAGTCAGGCGTCCATCAGTCCGATTTTAAAGCAAGTTCTCTGTTTTTGGACCGAAGGACAACCGACCGATGGGGCCTACACACGGTCGGTTTGGACCGATGAAACTGAACTTCAGTACGTTTTCATCAGTTTGGACTGAGCGTGTGTACAGGGCCTTAGAGTTTCTTTGTACGTATATGCAAAAACAAAATGAACACAAAAATATTGAACAATTTAAAATAATGAAAAGTAATTGAAAAATGCCTGCACGCTTTTTTTTTTTTTTTTTGCAAATCTGTCCAGAACATCAAAATCAATTATATAATTAGACAGTCAGAGAAAAAAACAATGTCAGCACCAGAAGGCATCATAAGTTACAGCTCAGCACCTCTTCAGACAATGGGTTAACATCACATATGTTGAGTTTTCAGTTCTCCCATCTTTCAGCAGAGCAGGTCACAAACTGAAAACATGTGAGGAAGCTTAAAGAGTTTTGCTTAGTTTATCTCCCAGAAAGCACTGTCTGGGGAAGGATCTATCTGTATTCTCTCAGCGTGCATTCAGAGCTGATATCTCTGGATGTATCTGTCCGAACCCCACAGGATTGACTTGTACACTTTGGATTCTTACTAATATAAATCCATCCTAATCCCCTTGACTTATTCTTCCTTCAGCACTTATCCTGAAGGTTGCAGCCAGAAAGATTCTCCTTAGTCAGGGTCATGGGAAGATGGTGCTGCTTTTTACATTCACAGTCGAATGTTAGCTCTGAGAGTTCAATTTAGTGTGACGCTTGTTGAAAAACAAGTTTTTTATCCAGAGAAATTGCCTAAATCTGTTCTATAGAGCTTGTGTTACTTGACCATGTTTCATCAGAGCATTGAAGTAAGCTTGAAGTATATCAAAAGCCAATTTTCTTTTTATAGTTTTGGATAAAGAAGGGAATAGTGAATAACCTGCCTGGGTTTTTTCCCTTTGTTTTTTTGCCATCTGTGACCCATTGGGAAGATTTACCTTCTCTTCCTGTGCTGTAGACATAACAGATAGGAAAAATTTCCTTCACTAAGTCAAGGAAACTCTCTTACACGGTTTTCAACAAAATGTTGTCCCCACTGTAACACTTTCCCTGTTGCAGTGACAACTTAAAATTTTGGATTTCCATTCAAATTCAGTCTTGTTGACTATGGACACCAAGACAAATGGAGAAATTTAGCTAGATTCAGGTAGAGTTAGGTCGGCGTATCAGTAGATACGCCGACCTTACTCAGAATCTGCGCCGACCTATGTTTAAGTGTATTCTCAAACAGAGATACGCTTAAACATATCTAAGATACGACGACTTGCGCCGTCCTATCTTAGGTTGCAATATTTAGGCTGGCCGCTAGGTGGCGCTTCCATTGCGGTCGGCGTAGAATATGTAAATCAGTAGATACGCCTAGTCACGAACGTACGCCCGGCTGACGCAGTCCAGATATGCCGTTTCCGTAAGAGATAGGCCGCCTAAAGATAGTCATTCCCCTAGGTGGCGTAGCCAATGTTAAAGTATGGCCGCCGTTCCCCATTCAACGTCGTTTGCGTAAATCGTCCGTAAATAGGGATTTACGTCATTTAAGTCCACGTTGAAATCAATAGGCCCGTGTGGCGTATGTTGCCGCAATGCACACTGGGAAATGTAGGCGGACGGCGCATGCGCCGTTAAAAAAAAACATCAATCACGTCAGGTCAAGCCTCATTAACATAAAACATGCCCCCTTAGCCGAATTTGAATTAGGCGCGCTTGCGCCCGCCGCATTTATGCTACGCCGCCGTAAGTTAGGTGGCAAGTACTTTGAGAATACAGTACTTGCCTCTCTGACTTAAGGCAGCGTAGCGTAAATATGATACGCTATGCCGCCTTAAAGTTGCGGCGATCTGTGTGAATCTAACTATCTGAGTCTGACACCAATAAAAACCTGAAGATGCATTAAATCTGTGTTGCAATAAAACCATATAAAGGGAATGATATGCACAAAACTACAGTGCTTTGTGGAGGGGTTCATTTTGAATGGCGCCCAAGCTCATCTAGCCAGCACAGCACAATTCACAGGC
The DNA here is from genome assembly GCF_905171775.1 of Rana temporaria. Taxonomy (NCBI): domain Eukaryota; kingdom Metazoa; phylum Chordata; class Amphibia; order Anura; family Ranidae; genus Rana; species Rana temporaria. Next base: position 28,008,888 of record NC_053497.1, on the reverse strand, counting down.
TATTAAAGTGGATCTAAAAGCAGATTTTTTTTTACCCTTTAATGTATTCCTTACATTAAAGGGGTTGTAAAGGTAACAATTTTTTTTCCTAAATAGCTTCCTTTACCTTAGTGCAGTTTTCCTTCACTTACCTCATCCTTCCATTTTGCTTTTAAATGTCCTTATTTCTTCTGAGAAATCCTCACTTCCTGTTCTTCTGTCTGTAACTCCACACAGTAATGTGAGTCTTTCTCCCTGGTGTGGAGTGTCGTGCTCGCCCCCTGCCTTGAGGGGGCGAGCAGGAGAGTCAGGACGCCCACTAACACACAGCTCCTTTCTCTATCTGCAACGTAGGGAGCGTCCTGACTCTCCTGCTCGCCCCCTCAAGGCAGGGGGCGAGCACGGCACTCCACACCAGGGAGAAAGCCTCACATTACTGTGTGGAGTTACAGACAGAAGAACAGGAAGTGAGGATTTCTCAGAAGAAATAAGGACATTTAAAAGCATAATCGATGGATGAGGTAAGTGAAGGAGGACTGCACTAAGGTAAAGGAAGCTATTTAGGGAAAAAAATGTACCTTTACAACCCCTTTAAGGTAAAAAAATGTCCCAGTAATTGTATCAATTGCTCACCTCCCTATATACTTATCCTGTATCGATTCAGCACGGTGCTCAACTGCCTCTCCCCTCTCTCTGCACACTACACTGGGAGAAGGGGGAGCCATTGGATCCTGCCACTGACAGTCTAACCCTGAGAGTGGGGGTGGGGCTTAGCACATCCGCCCCCATAGCAAGCGATTAGAAAATAAAATGTAGCACTGGATTATAAGAGAAATATTGCTATCTCACTGGGTAAAGTGTGACCCGCTCAGTTGGTGCAGTAAAAATATGTGCTAATAAGTCCACATAACAAAAAAGATAAAACACAAATGTAAAAAGTCAATAAGCAGAAACTGAAGGATCCCAAGTGAAAATAAACATGTAACCGTGTAGATTGTCACATGGAACTTTATTTTGAATGGATAAGAAATGACTGAATATGCTTACCGGATTCAGGCATATGAAATCCTAACGGCTGGTAGGCTCGGCTTGTCTGAATGCTCTGGATGATAAAGACCACAAACGTAGCCCCTGGACCCAACAGTTTTGCTTTACTGATGGATATGTTTGGGAAACATCCATGAAGACAGTGAATTTTTTGGGTTGTTCCTTCGTGCCTTCATTTACCCTACAAGGAGTTTCCCCATCTGGAGTTGTCTTGGTACCTTCTGAAAACAGGGGGGGTACCCTGTGAGCTCTGAGTCTTCCATAAGTCCAGGATACCATTCTCCAAGGATTTCCAGCCCCAGACTGTTGGGTCCAGGGACTACGTTTGTGGTCTTTATCATCCAGAGCCTTCAGACAAGCCGAGCCTACCAGCCGTTGGGATTTCATATGCCTGAATGATCTGATGTCGTTGACAAATAGATCCAATTGTTCCGGTAAGCGTATTCAGTCTTTTCTTATCCATTTGAAAGAAAGTTCCATGTGACAATCTACAAGGTTACACCTTTATTTTCACCTGGGATTCTTTAGTTTATGCTTAAGGACTTTTTACATTTGTGTTTTATCTTTTTTTTTTTATGTAGACTTATTAGCACATATTTTCACTGCACCAACTGAGTGGGTCACACTTCACCCAGTGAGATAGCAATATCTCTCTTATAATCCAGCGCTACATTTTCTTTTCTATTCACTTTAGAATCTTAGTCACATTCCTGTGTAGCTGCTTATTTAATTAACATTTTTGATTCTAGACCAGATACTAGATTTTGATTCTGCACTATTTCCCTCTTTTTTTTCCCCATAGCAAGCGGCTTGCTATGGGGGACAGAAACAGAACGGGAGGGGCCAAGATCGCTGGTGAAAAGCAGGATTGGGGCCACTCTGTGCAATAGCATTGCATAGGGCAGGTGAGTATAACATGTTTATTATTTTGGGAAAAAGAAAACATAGTTTTACAACAGCTTTAAGTACACCACATTGTTTACATCCCAGAGCAACTGAGAGTTAAGCCTCGTACACACGATCGGATAGCTGATGGAATCTAATCCGATGGATTTTTTCGTCGGATATCTGATGAAGCTGACTTTCATCAGTCTTGTCTACACACCATCAGTCAAAAATCCGAGTGTGCCAAAACGTGGTGAGGTAAAACACTACGACGTGCTGAGAAAAATGAAGTTCAATGCTTCCGAGCATGCGTCAACTTGATTCTGAGCATATGTGGATTTTTGACCGATGGACTTCCACACAGACGATCGTTTTTTTCTATCGGTTTTTTATCCTTATGAAAAATTTAAAACATGTTCTATTTTTTTTTCACCGATGGAAAACAAACCGATGGGGCCCACACACGATCGGGCTTGAGAAGTGTGAAACAGCCAAAATGTTCCTATTGCTCTAGTGATGAGCAGTAACCAGGTAGGTAGAAACCCATCTCTAGACTGAATACACCTCAGAAATGATCAGGCCACTCCACCATCCAATAGTTGTACTGGATGCCAGGGCCCTTATAAGGACCTTCCATTATGATGAACAGCAAATATAACAAGTAGAAAGAAGCAGTGTAGTTTAAGTAGATCCCAATTGCTCTTACCACAGCTATGATTAAGCACTAATTTATAGTGCAAAATGCGGCAGCTGTTTTACTCCCGTGTTGTGTGCTGTGACTTGTAGTGCAGTTTTCCTTTTTTTTTAAATAAAGACAACCATCAAGGTTTTTTGGAGTGCGGCTGTCCATATTTTCTTTTTCCATGTGTTGCCTTGTGCATTGCCAGCACCCTTGATCTCCTGAGACCATACTGATCATCCTAACACAATCCACCTGGAGCCGTAACTTTCTTTCTAGTTTAAGTAGATCCCAATTGCTCTTACCACATTCAGAAAAAGAAAATCAATCTGCTTCAAATGAGAAGGGGGTGACAAAAGAAGGGCAGAATTATGTCCTACATATTGTAAAAGCAAGGGAACACCAAGTGAAAATGGACAAATGAGGTCAAAGAATGGGAAGGAGAGGGCTGTTAATTAAGACCCCATCCTTACCAAGATGATGATGGCATTAGGACTACCTTCTTAGAATTTTGGTAGGTACTTCAGAGTGGCTCGGAGTTGATAGGGCCAGACTGAGGTCCCATCGATATAAGGCTTTAAAGGTGGAGCAATGTGAGTGCCTTTGACCCTTGTCTGAGTTTATTGCCAAGCACTGGTCAAGGCCCACTTGCAGTAAACTGAGACTTCTACAAACATAGAAGGTCATAGGGTTAAAACTTCTGGCAGCAAATCATTGAAAGAAGGTGTTTCAAGTACAATGATTGATGCAGTAAGATGAGTTTCAATAGCCAAGTCATCTGATTTAGTGACTGAGAGCAGAATACAGAATCGGTCTCTGATGCCGCGTACAGGTGATCGGAATTTCCTACAAGAAAAGTTCTGACAAGAAAATGTGAGCTTTTGGTCGGAAACTCCGACCGTGTGTAGGCCCCATCGGACGTTTTCTGTCGGAATTTCCGACAGCAAAAATTTGAGAGCTGGTTCTCAAATTTTCCGACGGCAAAAGTTCTTGTCGGAAATTCCGATCCTCTGTATGCAATTCCGACGCACAAAAATCCTACACATGCTCGGAATCATCGAACTTCATTTTTCTCGGCTCGTTGTAGTGTTGTACGTCACCACGTTCTTGGCACTCTGAATTTTCGACAACATTTGTGTGACCGTGTGTATGCAACACAAGTTTGAGACAAAATTCCGTCGGAAAAAAATCCACGGTTTTGTTGTTGGAAATTCCAATTATGTGTACGTGGCATGAGAGAGGAAATCTGGATGGTCTGACAAAGTCCACAGAAAGTGTGTTATCAGGAAGAGTACCCCTGAGTTGTGGGCACTTCATGACTAACAGCAGGATATGTATCCTCTCCACTCCTTTAGGAGATGCAGCATTAGCTTGAGGGGAAGATACACATACAGTATATTGGTAAATACTGGGGTAACCAAAGCATCAACTGCATCCGTGAAAGGGTTTCTGAACTACTGTAGGCTATAAACCTGCAAACCTTTCTATTTTGTTGTGACAAGATCATGTTGAAATAAAGAGTTCCCCTCTTGTGGCAAATGTTATGAAACATACTCTAATTTAGAGTGTGTTCTCCCAAAATACGATAGAACATAATGTCCTACCCAGTGTTCTTACTATTGTGGGAAAATTCCTGATTTGTGTAACTGCAGTGGCAAAATTGCACAGAATCCTCATTGGGTGACCCTGAAGATGGACAGTTTGGTGTAGGAAAAAAGGCAAATTAGCCAGATCTTAAGAATGTTGATTGGCGGGCTGATTTCCTTTATTATCCACCATCCCTGCAATGACAGGGTGCTAGAAATCCCTCCCCACCCAAAAAGTATTTTATCTGTGGCAAGGAGCTTCCATTCAAGAAGGAGAAATACTGTGACTACCACAGTAGTTGTATCTTGGTCTGAGGTGCCATGGATCTGTTTATCTTTAAAGCGGGGTTCCGGGCATAATTTTTTATTTTTTTTTGCAAGCTAAAATTAATCACATTAAATAGTCCCTAAAACATATTAACAGCTCCCCAGTGGTTCCAGAAATCATTGCAAACACTTGCCTTATATCCTCCAGCTCATGTTATGGCCGTATCTATCATATGTGTGGGCATGTGAAGCCCAGTTCCTTTTTCTTCCTGGTTTTCAGGGAGAGGTGCATGCTGGGCGATTTTTAGGCCCAGTAATGCCCAGAGACTCCTGGGAAATAAGTGTCATAATTTCCCAGGAGGCAATGGGGTCTTAGGACAGGGAGTTGAACCACCTAGAATCAGGAATTTATAAGTTTAGCTCCATCGAATTATCTTACTGTATACATTGCTAAATTGAATTTTTTTTAAGAGGGTGTACCTGTGTATGTGTGCTCTTCGTTTCCGGTATATGACCCCCGCGGGTACATTCAGGTATGTTTGTAATGTCTGGCACACGCACTGTCTCCTGGGAGCTCTGTGTCATTGTTCCCAGCAGTCAGTGCGGAGGCTCTCCGCAAATTCTTGTGAGATTCAGAAACAGGAAGTGACGCTCTCTCCCTGTAATAAGCTCAGTGTATGTGTTCAGTGTTACCTTCGTTGCCATCACAACGGGGCGGAAACTTTCGACGACGACGCCCGTTGTGATGGCAATGTGGAAGTTTACGGCACTCCACGCCGTACTAACTGGGCATTTTTTTTTTCCGAATTTTTCAGTTTGTTTGTGCCCCACCCTAAAAATTTGGCGCACCAGCTGCCACTGACCGATCGGCTTACTATGGGGCAGCCATTGTTGGCTGTCCCTCCTCTACACTGAAGCTGGTCATGTGATCGGACTAGGGTGCCTTCAGAATAGGTAAGTATACACATCTTTTCATTTACAGGGTAGTTAAAATAGTCTAAGAATTTGGGTGGGAGTAGGTTTAGCCTTAGTTAGAATTTTACCGGAATTACACCTTAAGATTTGCTATCTTATAGGAAATATCTAGACTAGACATGTGCAGTTTGTTTCGTCTTTTGGAAATTTTGATGTATCCAAATTACAATAGTACCGAATTTAAACAAATCCGAAATAACAAAAAAAAAAAAATCGGATGAAATTATAATTTGAATAGTTTTCCGATTTCCAAAGAGAATAAAAGAATAGAAAATAAACAAATTATAAAAATTATAGACTAGAAAAGAATATAACAGAAAATAAAAACATAGAATAGACTAGACTATAATAGAAAAAAATAGAACAACATAGAATATAACCATCTTCTGAAATGTTATTTTCAAATAAAATACATTTGAATTTGAATACATAAGAAAAGAATAGTACAGAAAAAAGAATATACTATAATAGAATAGAAAATAAAATGAAAACAACAATAGAATAAAAAGAATATAGTCACAGGTTTAATACCTGCTCTCCCTGGTAACTGATATACCCGGACCTCACGCCCGGTTAGGGCGCTTTATATTGACCTTGCTCGTGCAGCCCCCCCCCCCCCCACCTACTTTCCACTAAGCTTCTTCCTACTCTCTTTCTTACACTACTCTTTAACCTCTGTCCTATCTTCCCTTACTATGCTAACGGAAAACGGATATGGAAGCCAGGCTGACCGGACCCCACCACCGCGACAGGAGATGCTAAGAGGGATACACCCGCACCGGGGCCTAGATGTACTTCAACCAGCAATGATGGAATGTGTTTGTGAATATAGCCTCATATTTGCTGTCATACCTGCACACGAGAATTGTTGTATCTATTGCTATGTTCTGTATGTTGAAGGTCCGGAAGGACTGGCTTTGTTTTTGGTGATAAATAAAAAATTAAAAAAAAAAAAAAAAGAATAAAAAGAATAAAACAATTTCCCAAAATTCTAATAGAATCAGAATTTGAATATAATAGAAAATAATAGATTAGAATAGAATAGAAAATAATAATAGTATAGAAAAAATTGAATAGAATATAACCACCTTCTGATATTTAAATTTCAAATATAATAAATTTGATTCCGAATACATAACAAAAGAATAGTACAGAAAAAAAATTGAATAGACTATAACAGAATAGAAAACTTTATTAGACTACAATAGAATAGAAAGAATATAACAATTTCCCAAAATTCTAATAGAATCAAAATTTGAATAGAATAGACAATAACACTAGTTTAGAAAAAATGTAATAGAATATAACCATCTTCCGAAATTCTAATTTAATAGAATAAATTTGAATTGGAAAAAAAATTGATTAGAATAGGGAGATGGTTATATTGTTTCTATTCTATTCTATTGTGTTATTTTCTATTCTTTTCAAATTCGAATTGATTCTATTTGAATTTTGGAAAATGGTTATATTCTATTCTATTGTTTTTTAATTCTATTATTTTCTATTATATTCAAATTTCAGAAGATGGTTATAATCTTTCTTTCTTTATTCTATTTTTTTTATTCTATCATTTTCCTTTCTATTCTGTTTTTTTTATTTTCTATCCTATTTTGTTCTGTTTTACTCTATTTTATTATATATTCTATTCTATTTTTTTTCAATTATATTCCTTTTTTTTTATTGTATTTTATTCTCTTTTGAAATTGGAAAACTTTTCGAACCTATCCGGATTCGAAAAATTTGAATCGATTTTGAAAATGAATAAACAAAACAAATTCCAAAAACAAATTAAACTAATGAAACAAATATAACTAAATGCATTTATATAAATAAGAAATAAAAAAAACAACAACACAATGTATGAACAGAAGATCAGTCATTTCCCCTAGTGAGGCCACCCCCCCTACAGTTAGAACACACCCAGGGAACATACTTAACCCCTTCCCCGCCCCCTAGTATTAACCCCTTCACTGCCAGTGGCATTTTTATAGTAATATCATGCATTTTTATAGCACTGATCGCTATAAAATGCCAATGGTCCCAAAAATGTGTCAAAAGTGTCTGAAGTGTCCGCCATAATGTCGCAGTACCGAAAAAATCGCTGATCACCACCATTACTAGTAAAAAAAAAATATTAATAAAAATGCCATAAAAATACCCCCTATTTTGTAAACGCTATAACTTTTGCGCAAACCAATCAATAAACGCTTATTGCAATTTTTTTGACGAAAAATAGGTAGAAGAATACGTATCGGCCTAAACTGAGGAAAAAAAATGTGTTTTTATATATTTTTTATAGCAAAAAGTAAAAAATATTATTTTTTTTCAAAATTGTCGCTCTATTTTTGTTTATAGCGCAAAAACTAAAAACCGCAGAGGTGATCAAATACCACCAAAATAAAGCTCTATTAGTGGGGAAAAAAGGATGCCAATTTTGTTTGGGAGCCACGTCGCACGACCGCGCAATTGTCAGTTAAAGCGACGCAGTGCCGAATGGCAAAAAGTGCTCTGGTCTTTGACCAGCAATATGGTGCGGGGGTTAAGTGGTTAATCATTATTAAAATCACTGCTCCTGAAAAAAACTTCAGTTTTTAAAACTTTTTTTGCATTGATACAGGTCCCCTAACACTTTTTATGACAATAACTTGCATATTAGCCTTTAAAATTAGCATTTTGATTTTTCATGTTTGTGTCCCATAGACTTTAACAGTGTTTGTGTGTTCAAACACATTTTTTGCTTGTTCGCATGTTCTGGTGCGAACCGAAACCGGGGGGGGGGGGGGGGGGGTTGTTCGGGTTAAACCCTAGTGGCTAGTGTATGTCAACCATACTATTCAGTTTTAAGAATAATCCATGCTGCAGTACCTGTCAGAGTAGAACAACACCTGTGTTTCAATATTGCATCCTAGGAATAGAATGTACACAAATTATTAATGTACAGGGTTTACATAGCGCCATAGGTGTGCGCACAGGGTGTGCCAGGTGTGCCTGGGCACACCTTAATTACCCTGTGCTGCACAGGGATTCCCCCTGCTGCTTGGCTGCAAAGAAAGGGACTGGGGAATCACCTTTCTTTGTATCTAAAGTGAGACATCAGGGGTCTGTTTAGACCCCTGATATTTCACTAAAGCCCCCCAATGGGGTTAAAAAAAAAATGAAAAAAAAATGATTGTAAAGAAAATGTAAATAAATGTTTGTTAAAAAATAATAAAACATTAAATTGTAAAAAAAGTAATATTAAAAAAATACAAATAAACTACTAACACCAATCTCTGGCCTACTGACACCTCCACTGCTCTACGACACCAACCTCTGCCCTATATATATTTACATACACACGTGTGTGTTTGAGTTTTGAGGTGCACACCCTAATGCAATAGGCTGCGCACACCTATGCATAGCGCCAACAGTTTGCACAGCGCTTTACAACACGGGGGCAAACAGTACAGTTCCAATACAATTCAATACAGGAGGGATCAGAGGGCCCTGCTCGTTAGAGCTTACAGTCTAGAAATCACATCTATTTAAACTTACTTCCTCCTGCTAACATCTATAAATGAAACACATTAGAGCTAGTTAATGATGTGGCGTGAATCCTTGATATCCCATCAGGTGAACTCTGGAGGGGTCAGGGACAGATCCAGTTTCCCCTGCTCTTCTGTCCCACAAGTGGTTTTCATTTTCAATAACCAGAGGTTACAAAAACAAAAAGAATAGAACGCCAGAAACCACATGATTAATCTGTTCAACCTCGAAAGGACATTCCGCATTTAGGGGACAGGGAGAGAGAAAGTCTTTCATAACAAGGATGCAGATACATGTTTGTAGTCAGGATTTCTGGAAATAACGTTTTTTTTTTCTCTTTAGGAAGTAGGGCTTTATGCAGACAATATACAACCTGCAGTGCAATGTACTGTATTAAGCACAAAAATATATGGGCACATATCGTTGTTTTCTGTACTTGCTTCCCTGAGCTCATCACTCTGATCCTGCTATACAAAGAGCAAGAGTTTAATATCAATAAATGGAAAGTCGGGGGCGTGGTCTAGCCGGGACTGAAGATGGTGGCTTAGTTTGACAGCTCCCGTTGCTGCGGACCTGAATTAGCGAAATAGAGCGTCGGTAAGCTGATTTTGGCTCAAAAAAGACTGGATCGGGAATCGGTATATACCGGAGCACACATTGACTAATTAGCGGAAAGATCCGGTGGGAATTGATTGTTTGGAAGCCCCTAGTTGTACCGCTCCGGCGCTGCATTGCCTATTATGATGGAGACCATGAAGGGGTTAACGCATCACCAATCTGGTCCTGAGGGGACATTATCCCTTAATGTTGATGACAATACCGGGGCTGTAAATGATCTATCACAAAGACCCAACTTGAGCGACCTCCATTCAGTTGCGGAGGATATTAAAAAAACTTTAGCTGCGGCCATAGCTGAGCTTAGTATCGATATACGCGCAGTTACAGCGCGAGTATCAGAGGTGGAAAAAACAACTGCGCAACAGAGCGCTGTGATGAGACATGTTAACCGCAAAGTGGATGCTCATACCTTGCACCTCAGAGATCTCCACCGTCAAGTGGAAAATTTGGAAAACCATAGCAGACGTCACAATCTGAGGGTTCGGGGTTTACCAGAAGCGGTAGAAAATGATCAACTAACTCATGCGATCACTGGCATATTCAACAACCTTCTGGGTCGCCCCCCCATGACTGTAGTCAAAATGGACAGAATCCACAGAGCCCTTGGACCCAAAGGCAGAGCTAATGACCCACCGAGGGATGTAATTTGCTTCCTGAGTGACTATCAACTCAAAGAAGAGGTATTAAGGAATGCAAAACTCAGGATGAAATGTATGTTTGAAGGCGCATTGATTCAAATATTTCAGGACCTATCTCACATAACACTCCAGCATAGAAGAGATCTGAAGCCCCTTCTGGATGCCCTGCGTAGCAGGAATATAATTTATCGCTGGAAATTTCCATTTGGTTTGTTAGCCACGAATCAGGGTCATTCAGCCCTATTGAGAGTGCCTGAGGATTTGCGTCCCTTTTGCATTGCGATGGATATCCCCTACATGGATGTACCTGACTGGTATGCTGATTTTAGGTTTAAATCTACTAAAAAAGACAGTATGCATGAGGATTCAATGGATGCGGCTCCCACAAGATTTAGAAGACGTCGTTCACAATCTGCGGACAGACTGCCCATCTCTTCTAAGGATCCGCCATCCGATCCACATTCACCAGGCTCATCACGCTACAGAAAGTCTAGAAGAGAATACTGAGGACTTTCTGTTGTTTATTTTTTCCTTGATTATTATTGGTGTGCAGGTCTAATTTTTGACACATATGTAGCTGACTCCTTTGACACATATACCTTTGCTTTCTTTGTTTCTATCCAGGGTGTGTTTAACACCTCACACTCTTAGTCAGTCAGCACACTATTATCCAGTTTGCTGGCCATGTACTACATGTAATGTATACTACTGTTGAATCTATGCCCTGCAGGTAGGAATGTGTGTGTGTTTTTTTTTTTTTTTTTTTTTTTTTTTTTCCCACTTTTCTTTCTGTAAGGGTATGCTGGATACTCTATTTACTCTTTTTTCCTCTTCCTGCTGTTATTTTTCTGGCTGGAATTGTTTAATGGTTTTATAGGAGTCATATGTATCTCTTTTTCTTTAGGATTCTTTTTTAGCCCTCGTTAATATTGCTTATTTTCCTTGGTTGCTAGTAGATTGTCATGACAATGTAACTAGTATAAAGTGAGGATAGAATTCTCTTCCTTGTTATTTAAATGGTGGAAATGTATTTGTTTGCCTCTTTTTTTTTTTTATGTTCTCTAAGGTCCGCATGTGTTTATGATATATATACTATGTATCTAAATGTCCTGAAGTTATTTACACATTGTTGATATATAGTTAATCCCCAGGACATTTCATTCATGAGTGTTTCTGATGTGTTTTTAGACTTACTCTCTCTATTTCTTTTATGAGCATTTACTAAACTATGCTGGTCTGTAGTGACGGGTAGTATGGTGATTCTACGCTCTATCTTGGTTCTGTTTCACTCCAACCCCCATATAGCAGAACTTACTGTCTTCATTCCACCCTGGTTTGCGACAGGAAGGTTCTGCTATTTTTCTTGTGGTTTTTACTTCCCTTAAGGGTTGTTTCTATTTATTCATATTTTGATAGTACTCTGACTGTTTACAGATACTTTTAATTTTTTATTTATTTTTCTTTTTCTGATTTTCTTTCTTTTTATTTTAATATCTCATAGATTGACTTTGAGTTCAGCTACCCCTCATTCCCACTACTTTTCCTGTGTTCCCCTTTTTTCCCTTTTTTTTCTTTTTACCCCATGGCTCTTCCGAATAAAGTCTCTTCGAGCCCGCTTCAAAAACTCAAATTTTTTTCCATGAATGTACGGGGCCTTAATGTGCCGGAAAAAAGATCCAAGTTGCTATGGTTACTGAAAAGGTCAAGGGCTGACATTTTATTAATCCAAGAGACTCACTTTAAAACAGACAACCTTCCGACATTTAAAGACAAAAGATTTCCCCAAATCTTTAATGCTACTAATCCTGATTCTAAGACGAGGGGGGTTTCGATTTTGGTGTCTAGAAACTGTCCTTTTCAGCTAACAGACACCAAAATAGACGCCGAGGGCAGATTTCTATTCATCAAAGGCTCTCTATACAACAAACCTGTTACCATCGCTAATATATACGCACCCAACAAGTTGCAGACTCCATTTTTTGTTCAGACATTAGAAACGCTTGATTCTTTTGCAACTGGCATGCTAGTGGTTGGGGGAGATTTTAACCTGGCCCTCAATCCCTTATTGGATACTTCCTCTGGGTCTTCAAAAATTTCATATAAGGCTCTGAGAGTGATTAAAGATTCATTACACAAATTGACGTTACATGATGCATGGCGCACTTTATACCCTAACTCTAAGGATTTTACTTTCTTTTCGACCCCCCACAATACATACTCAAGGCTTGACTATTTTTTAATTTCTCAAAATGACCTGGATACACTTGTAGAAGCCACGATAGAGCCAATGACTATATCAGACCACAACCCAATAACTATATCCCTAACCTTTAAAGACAAACCTATTTTCCCCAGAGTCTGGAAGCTTGATAATTCTCTGCTTAATGACGCTGATTGTGTAGAATTACTGGGTTCTAGAATTACCCACTACTTTGAAGAAAACGGATCGACTGATGTTCATCCTCTAAACATATGGCTTGCCCACAAGTGCGTGATTAGGGGAGAAATGATTTCAGTGGCTGCTAGGAGAAATAAGATAAGACAGGCCTGCATCGATACTCTCACGAATAGGATTCATTACTTAGAAAATAAACATAAACAATCACTAGCTCAGGATACCCTTACAGAACTTCTGAAAGTCAGGGAAGATCTTCTGTTGTTGCTAGAAAAAAAGATTAAACGAAATTTGCATTTATCACAGAAGATTTTTTATGAATTTGGCAACAAGAGCAGCAAACTTCTGGCTAGTTCCCTTGATTCAAAAAATAAAAAGAAATATAATAACATATACTCTATCTCAGATTCTAGTGGTCGGATCTACAACAATTCTACGGATATTGCAAACCAATTCCATAAATTTTACTCCAATTTGTACAATTTACCCTCTGTTACCCCTTTAAAAGATTCACCTTGCAGAAAAGATTTGATTTCTAATTTTTTTAAATCATATAGTCCTAAGCCTATTGATTCGAAAGTTGCAGACGATTTGGAGAAACCTTTGGAGCTCTCTGAAACCCTTTACGCCCTTAAGCAACTAAATACAGGCAAATGCCCGGGGTCTGACGGTTTTACAGTGAATTATTTTAAAACCTTTGCAGATGCAATTATCCCAAATTTTTTAAAAGCCTTCAATTCTATTCCTGCTCCCCCCTCTATTACCAAGAATCTATTAGAGGCTCATATAGCAGTCATCCCTAAACCGGATAAGGATTTAACGCTGGTCTCCAACTACAGGCCGATATCACTCTTAAATGTGGACATAAAACTGTACGCTAAAGTTATTGCCAATCGCTTGCTACCCTTGTTGCCTAATATTGTCTCCCTGGATCAGGTGGGATTCGTCCCTGGCAGAGAGGCAAGGGACAATACTACGAAAGCAATCCTTATTCAAAATTGGCTTCAAAATTCTAGATCACCAGGATTTTTACTGTCCCTTGACGCGGAGAAGGCCTTCGACAGGGTAGCCTGGGACTATATGCACGAAGCACTAAAAGCTCTGGGTATAAAGGATCGTTTGCTTCAATTTATAGACTTATTATACTCTACACCCATGGCCAAGATTAAGGTAAATGGAGGACTGTCGGAGGCCTTCTCTGTGTCAAACGGCACAAGACAGGGATGCCCACTCTCTCCGTTAATATTTGTGCTCATATTAGAACCGTTTTTGTGCAAACTAAGGGCAAATAATGATATTATGGGTGTCACCATTAAAGATAAGACATATAAACTAGCAGCGTTTGCGGATGATATCCTCCTATTCTTGTCCAACCCCATCACCACAATCCCCAATTTATTGAAGGATTTTTCCTTGTTCCGCAATATCTCTAATCTGAAAATTAATTTCGCCAAATCAAGAGCCTTGAACATATCTTTACCTGGTCCCACGGTTGCCTTATGCAAGCTAAACTTTCCCTTTAAATGGGAGGCAGAGTGTTTGACTTACCTGGGAATTAAACTAACACCTAATGTGTCAGATTTATACAATAAAAATTTTGTACCCATGCTCGAGAAGGTCAAAACTGATCTACTTAAATGGGGTTCAGGATTTTTCTCCTGGTTTGGCAGAGCGGATATAATTAAAATGAACGTTCTTCCAAGATTTTTATATTTGCTGCAAACTATACCAATCAATATTCCTGGTGCTTTTTTTAATAAATTTCGACAGATGTGTTTGAAATTTATCTGGAACATGAGACAACCTAGGATCAGATGGGATAAGCTAATTATCCCCAAATTATTGGGTGGGATAGGACTGCCAGACCTACAAAAGTATTATTGGGCATGCCATTTGACTCGAATTATTGACTGGCATCTTCATTGTGATATTAAGGATTGGATTTCTCTAGAGGAATCCTCCTGTTTTTACCATGCCCCACTTATGCATCTCCCATGGATCAATCCTCGTAAGCTCCCGCAGAGGATCTCCTCCCACCCCGTAACGGGAACCACATTAAAAATCTTCAGATCGCTTTGTAAGAAATTCTTCATCTCGTCTATATGTGGTCCCTTGACCCCATTATTATACAACCCAGAAATACCTTTGGAAAACATTGCCGATATCACCGCTGCTCAGAGGCGGACTGATGTGTTAAGGGCTGGCACACTTTTCGAAAAGAGTACTGTCATATCTTATGTCTCCTTCCTTGCTAAACACCCCTGCTCTAAAGTTTCCCAGAATGATTTTGAGACTATCATACAATTCTTACAACGACACAATAATTGCGAGGACTGGCACAGACCTAAAACTCCATTTGAAAAGATATGCCTTCAAAACTCCCCCCAAAAGCATTTAATTTCCACGATGCACGCTTTGTTTTATTCAGACTTTGATCTCAAAACGGATGTGGCAAATCTCAAATGGGAAGAGGAATTAAAAATATCCCTTTCGGTTGACCAATGGGAAACTATCTTCAGAAGGTTACATAAAGGTTCTCTTAATGTGCTAACCCAAGAAAATGGATACAAGCTATATTCAAGGTGGTATAGGACCCCTCAGATTGTTAGCAAATACAATTCAAATATATCCCCTTTATGCTGGCGATGCAAATCTGCTCCCGGAACACTGCTCCATATATGGTGGGAATGTGTAGAAATTAAACCTTTCTGGGAAAAAGTCCGCGACTTGATATATGAAATCACTACCTTTACCCCTGATAATACCGCACAACAATATTTATTGCATCACTCCACCTTACCAAACTCTGTATACAAAGATTCAATAATCTTGCACCTTATCAATGCTGCTAGACTGTGCATCCCTGCTAAATGGATGCAACCTACTCCTCCCTCTATCTCTGATTGGTTGCGTAAGGTTCAACACATTGCAAATATGGAAGATCTAATTTACCAATCCTGTAATCCATCCGGAAAATTCCATAGCAAATGGGCGTGCTGGTTACAATTCACAATGTCTAGTAGATTTAGATTTTTGTTGGACAATTAATTTCATATAGGGTTTGACTAATTTTTTTTCCCTTTTCTTTTCTCTTAATGTAAGAGTCTGATAGTTTATATAGCTGGATTGATGTTTTTTATTTTCATTCAACATCTCTATTTCATTTGTTAGTATCCTGATCCTTGACGGAAGAGCTCATTACACTATCCTCATGTTCCCCAGGTTCCTATGTATGTCTTTCCCTTTCACAAGTTATGATATGGACTCGTATATGTTTCCTACATGATAGTAATCCCCCCCCTGTTCAGGGATTACATGATTTTTCACTGTTTGGTGTTGCATTTCTGTATTAATGTTACAAAACAAGTTGTAATGTGCATATGTATTTCTATTTATTTAAAACCTAATAAACATATTCAAATAAAATAAATGGAAAGTCTACAAAGAAAAGAGGAATTTTGACTGACTTGACCCGTACTTTCAGATAATTGGACACTGGCAAGCTTTTTCGAGTGGATGTAAACCCGATTCATGAAATTTGAGCCGGGCACATATATCTGCAGTGTTTTCTTATCTCTCTTCAAAGCTCTATGTCCTGTGGCTGTCTCCTGCTTCGTTCTACTGTTATCAGCATGATGACTTTTGACAAGTTCTCCGTCAACTGAGATAAAAGCAGCCTGAGTTTTGTGTTGGGTAGGGTGCTATAAATAGATTAGCAGTGTGCTGAACTATTTAACCAACAGTTCTGAAAGTCTCTACCTATGAGGAGAGGGGGTATGTGCCTTTCCTCCAATCAGCTGTCTTAGCTGTATAATGTAAAGGGAAAAGATATGTGCGCTACCCAAAAACAAAAATAAGTGTAACAAAGAATGAACCCTGAACGGGAGTGAAGCAGCTACACAGGAATGTGACAAAAATCAGACAATTGTGGATGGTAATGTATCGCTACGTGTGAGCCAAAAAGCAATGGCTGTATACACCTAATGGGGTGTGACCATATATTGTGACACAAAGGATGTAATGGCAAAAATCGCACCACAACAAAATGTGAAATTAAAATCAATAAAGTGAACAATATAAACAACAATGTAATGTAGTGTCCATAAACAATAAAACGATGAAGATGTCATGAGATGGTGAGGAACTTCCCAACAGAAATCTTCAAATATGAGGTGGAATACATATGTGCTTACCGCAACTGTTGGACCCAAATGTCGTACGACAGCGGATCGATGGAGCTTGGAATGTCCCACAGAGATGTCACCGGAAGTCCAGAAGGACATGGAGTCTACCTCCTAGGTAGTCAGATGCTGGATTTTCCTGGGTTGACGACATCTGACTACCTAGGAGGTAGAATCCATTTCCTTCTGGACTTCCGATGACATCTCTGTGGGACATTCCAAGCTCGATCGATCCACTGTCGTACGACATTTGGGTCCAACAGTTGCGGTAAGCGCATATGTATTTCACCTCATATTTGAAGATTTCTGTTGGGAAGTTCCTCGCCACCTCATTGCATCTTCATCGTTTTATTGTTTATGGACACTACATTACATTGTTGTTTATATTGTTCACTTTATTGATTTTAATTTCACATTTTGTTGTGGTGCAATTTTTGCCATTACATCCTTTGTGTCACAATATATGGTCACACCCCATTAGGTGTATACAGCCATTGATTTTTGGCTTAGCTGTATGCCCAGGCTTCACCGCAGTGCTGAACAGGAAGAGAAAATCTCCTAACATGATCTGAACTTTCTAAAGAATATATAAAGCTGAAGACAGCAGATATACATGTACAACTTATGTGGGGAGATTTATTTCATCCCTATGTATCATCTGAGGCTGTTCACTTCACTGGGTTTACATCCACTTTAAAGACACTCCCACTTGGGGCACCTCCCTTGTAACCCTGCTCCACTCCATGAGTCCTCAGTTTTGTAGCAAGCAAGCAATCCAGAGTAACAAGGAGAGTTTAGAGAGTTTGGCGTGTGTCCTAAACTGTACTATGTGTAAGATTGGGGGAATTAAACTCAAGTAGTAGGTGCATTCACAATGAGCAGCGCCAGTCCAAACTGTAGTTTTAGGGTGTGGCAGCCAGCTTTTATTGAGTAAAAGAAAAGTTCACTTATACACCAGTTGCCCACGCAGGGGTTTCTTCCACAAAACAAGAATGAACGAAAATACCAAGCCACCTGGCTTACGCGTTGGCAGCACTGCTGCTCTTCTTACCAGTCCTTTGACTGTGTCATTCAACTGTTTCACACACTTGGCTCTCTAGCCTTCAGTTGCAGCGCCCTGTTGCATGGCTCACCTCTGGCCTAGGAACTGGGGTTCTATTTGACACCCCTGATAGGAGCCGACCTGACTCCTGGGACCAAGATCCGCTGTCTTGAGGCTGAGTCATCGGACCCCTTGATGAGACCTCTGTCCCGTAGCTTTGGCTGGGGCCCCCTGACACCAGATGCGACCTTCCAGACACCATACTGGAAGCTGTCTCCAAAACTAGAGCCCTGAGCAATTCTCAGACCTGACTATATAATGACCCTGCACACCTGTGTAGTGAGTCAGGTTGCAGGCATCTAGCAAAACTTGGACCCAGGATTGAATGTTCTGATTCAGAACTAAAGAATCTGTAGAGATGCTAGTTCTGAACCTTGCATTGACCCTTATTGAGACTCATGAGTCACCTTTTTCCATAAACGTATAGTGACAGAGCCTCTCTCTGTAACATATGATATGGCATTTACAGGTAAGTGAATACAAGGGTGGGCAACAATTCGGCAAATAGAACTGGGCCAACAGGCCCAAAAACCATCAGATTTAAAACTCCAGGTTCAGAGTGCCACTGAACTAACCTTGGAGGAGATTGGACAGACACCTGGTAAAAATTTGAAAAAGTATGATCAGAAGACCAGATGGCAGCCTTACAAAACATGGGCTTGGTGCCTAAAGGCCCTGCATACTCCAACAGATCTGTTGAAGTGGACACCCAACAGTGCATGAAGAGGTATTTATTTTTGAACATAAGCTATTGTCATCAAATCATTTTACACCATGGATTTTGAAGCAAGGCGCCCCTTTCAAGGTCCCATAGAGAGCCCAAACAGAGGATCTGTTTGACTAATGGAAGCAGTTGCTCTTATGCCCTGTACACACGATTGGAATTTCCGATGGACTTTTTCCATCGGATTTTCCGATCGTGTGTAGCCCCATCTGAGTTTTTTCATCAGAAATTCCAATGAATTCCATCGGACTTTAGATATAGAACATGTTCTATATTTTTCCGATGTAATTCCTTCGGATTTCCGATGTGATTTGGCCAGGCAAAAGCCTGATCGTGTGTACGTGGCATTAGACACATTCTAATGGTTCCGACATGTAGAGAGACTTTCTTTGAATGCTTGGGAGCAGGGCACAAGGATGGCAGAACAATGTCCTCATAAAGTTGGAATACTGAAACCACCTTTTGAGAAAAGGTAGTCTTTCGTATAACACACCCTTGTCATTGTGAAGTTTGAGGAAAGGCTCTTCTTCTTACAGAGTCCAGAAAGAGTGTAACACTCAGACTGTGACTCAAGATTTCCTCGTGGGTCCTGGCCCCAGATCACCAACGTCAATAGTAATTGAAGAAAAAAAAGATTGAACACCATGGAAGGAATAACTTTTGTAGAATAGTTACTTTATTGTCAAGGTGCCATGGGACGTAGACAGGACATTACAGGAACATTGATAGACCCGTTTCACACAGATAATTCGTGCTCCTACAGGCCGCCAATTCAGAAACACGTCTGACAGACATTTTGGCAACCAAAATGGTTACTTTGCTGGTAAGGGGACTATCCCTGATGGGTTCAACAGTTAGTTTCTGCAAGGCAGAGATATCCAAATGAAGGTCCTAAGAGCTGCTGCGTGCTGTAAAGGGGTCTGAATATGGGAAACACCTTGAAAAAAAATATTTAAAAGGTAATGTAAAGCCAAAAATCGTTGAAAAAGCAGAGATAAGGCTGAAACCTGCACTTTCAGGGTGCTGAGAGCTAGATTCTGGTCAAGCCATGTTTGTAGGAAGACCAGAATGTGTGAGATAGAATAATCTCTGGGACTGAATTGTCAAAGCTCACACAAAGCCAAGTAAGAGTTCCAGGTACGATATAATATCTTCCTGGAAGTAGCCTTTTTACTTTTAACAAGGTAGGAGTCACAAGCCCTGTACACACGGCTGGGATTCTCGTCAGGAAAAAAACGTTGTTTTTCCTGACGAGATTCCTTGCAAGATTTTCTTGCCGGCCGAGTCTACACATGTACGATTCAAAAGAACCGCCGTTCTTTTGAATGGCACGAAGGCAGTGACGTCATCGACTATGACGAGCATGCGCTTGTCACATTCGATGCCGTCGCTGCCATCTTGCTTCACCCTACCTATGCCTTGGAAGCTACCGCGCATGCGTCAAAGTCATTTCGGCATGTGCGGGTTTCCATGGAGGCAGGTAAGTATACACAAGCTCAGGTTTCTCGGCAGGAAAACACTTCCGAAAATCACAACGAGAAAATAGAGGGCAGGTTCTCTATTTTTCTTGTCGAGATTCTGAGCAGTTTTCCCGACAAGAAACCTCAAAGCCTAAAAGATAGAGGGATTTCTGCGTCTGTAGCCTCGTACACACGCACGGTTTACTCGGCAAGAAAGCTCTGCCAGCAGTTTTCTTGCTGTTTCTGGCCGAGAAAACGAGGCTACAGACTCAGAAATTCCTCTATCTTTTAGGACCTGCCATGTTGTTAAAGCCTGTGGCGCTCTATTCCACTGTTAAACCGGGTGGAACAGAGGGCCTTAGGATAGCAGATCTGGTCTGCTGGGAAGAGGCCAGCCTAAAGTCTGCCCAAAGTCTGAGTATGTGAGTATAGAGGGGAGTGCCCACCCTGATGTTATGACTATTAATCTAGGAACTGCTGCCTCCACCAGAACACCTACCTAAGTAAGGTCTGAAAATAAAAGGAAATTGAATGATGGCGCTGCTCCAAATAATGCAATAAACTAAGTAAAGTGCCACAAGATATACTGAATTGTAATATTTGACTTGTGGTTTTGATCAACTTAAAATGACATGTGCAAAAGTACTTGTGACACAAAAATCAATATATAATAAATATGATAATATACGCTAAATGAATTAAAATGCCATCAATATAAATTGGCTTGTGTGATAAGGTGCGATGTGTTATGATACCAAAAACTTAAAGTGGCTGTAAACCCTTACAACACACTTTTATCTACCGCAAGTTCTAATCTAGGATGTTCCATTAGCGCCCATTTTGTTATAGGTAATTTCCATCATTATTACCACTACGTTCTAATGCAATACTTTATTTCTCAATAGTTTGGTATTTAACGGTAATATCAACTTGCGATGGAATGTGAATTTACCGAACAGATAGTGAACTTGTGTAAACCCCTTTGGAAAGAAGAAAAAAAGGGTATAATTTGTGTCTTGGTCATGTCACATTTTTTCATACTTGTTAAAAGGGTATGTAGGGGACACCACTTTTTATTTTTTCACTTAATTTACCTCTATACAAAAGATGTGCATACAATTTTTAAAATGACAAAAAAATTAAAATAAATGACTGGTAAGTGGTAACATAATAAAATAAGTAATATTGATAGAGAGTTTGGAAATATGATTGTTTAGAGATGATAGATGAAGATAAATATATATATATATATATATATAACTATATCTATAGATATATAATTTTTTTTTCATAAAGTGAATTGAGTATGAAGAGAATTTAGTATAAATTGTTGATATTTAGGTACATTATATAAAGGTGTAATGTCATGAAGGAAGGACCAGGACCTTGGATATTTACTTGAATATATTTAAAAAAAAAATATGTAAATTAAAAATATCTAAAATATTCTCTAAAATTGTATCTTTAAAAAATCTTAAAAATTGGTTAGGAAGCAAATCAGATCCATGTCTATGTTTAAGCCTTCTGGTTGGAGGGTATTTAATAAAAAAAAAATCCATTTAGTTTTGTTTTGTGATTTTTTTTTTTTATACATTTCTTTCCTTTTATCCTCACCTCTCCAATGCCCTGTGACTTTGTCTATGCCATAGAAGGTCATTAATGACCGATTTCTCTGGTGATATTCCCTAAAGTGTCTTGATACACAATGCTTCATGAAACCATTTTTTATATTGCAGATATGTTCGTGAATTCTGACAAACTAGTTGTTCTCCCAATGTACTGTAACCGACATGGGCACTCCAAAACATATGTTACATGAGTGCTATTACACATGACTAATTCTCTGATTTTACATTCCTTTCCTGTAGATAATGATTTAAAGGTTTCTTTCTCTTTATTCATTTGTTGACTAACTCTGCATGGTAAACACCTATTGCATTCATGGAAACCCTTAAAGCGGAGGTTCACCCAAATAACATTTATATAAGACCAAATTCTTTATACTACCAGCATGTACAGTCGGCACTTTTTTTTTTTTTAGGCTGTACATACTTTATAATCTATATTTGCAATCCGGCTTCCGGGTACTTCTCCCGCGGGAGTAGGCGTTTCCAAGCTGAGCCGCAATGTAATCTGGGCGTTCGCCCAGATGATTGATGTCTATCAGAAAATGTTCCCCCCGGTGGATAAGGCCCCGCCCCCCGTATTGCCTAGGCGTGTCACGGAGTTTCTGAAAGGAGCCGAACATGTAAAGGGGCGAGTCGGCTCTACACAGCGCCTGCACACCGACTAGGAGCCGTGTAGAGCTTTACCTGTTCGGCTCCTTTCGGAAACTCTGACGCGCCTACGCAATATGGGGGGTGGGGCCTTATCTGCTGGGGGGACGACGACATTTTCTGATAGACATCAATCATCTGGGCGAACGCCCAGATTACATTGCGGCTCAGCTTGGAAACGCCTACTCCCACGGGAGAAGTACCCGGAAGCCAGATTGCAAATATAGATTATAAAAAAAAAAGTGCCGACTGTACATGCTGGTAGTATAAAGAATTTGGTCTTATATAAATGTTATTTGGGTGAACCTCCGCTTGAAGGATTGGCTCTGTGCAGCAGAGAAGCAGGAAACATGCAAAAACGAAACTGAAAACTGTAGGTACATTATATGATGGATTTTTATCTATTTTTAATCATTTTTAAAAGGAATCAGTTAACTATTATGGGCTAGATTCAGGTAGCCGGGCGCATTGTTACGGCGGCGTAGCGTATCGTATTTACGCTACATCGCCGTAAATCAGAGAGGCAAGTGCTGTATTCACAAAGCACTTGCCTCCTAAGTTACGGTGGCGTAGCGTAAATGGGGCCGGCGTAAGCGCGCCTAATTCAAATGAGTATGAGGGGGGGCGTGTTTTATGTAAATGGGTGGTGACCCGTCGTGATTGACGTGATATTCGCCGTCCGTGTACATATCCCAGTGTGCATTGCTCCAAAGTAAGCAGCAAGGACGTATTGGTTTCGACGTGAACGTAAATTACGTCCAGCCCTATTCGCTAATGACTTACGCAAACGACGTAAAAAAATTCAAAATTCTACGCAGGAACGACGTCCATACTTAACATTGCGTACGCCTCATAGAAGCAGGAGCAACGTTACTCCGGAAAAGCCTTACGCAAACGACGTAAAAAAATTCCGCCGGGCGCACGTACGTTTGTGAATCGGCGTATCTAGGTAATTTGCATATTCTACGCCGAAAACGATGGAAGCGCCACCTAGCGGCCAGCGTAAATATGCACCCTAAGATACGACGGTGTGAGGCCTCGTACACACGGCCGAGTTTCTCGGCAAAAACCAGCAAGAAGCTTGCTGGGTTTTTTTTTTTGCCGAGGAAACCGGTCGTGTGTACACTTTTCAACGAGGAAAGCGCCGAGGATCTCGTCGGGCCAAAAAGAAAGCATGTCTTCTTTTTCCCTGACTGCAATGGGAAAAGTTGGCTCGCCGAGATCCTCGGCGGCTTCACAAGGAACTCGACGAGCAAAACGATGTGTTTCGCCCGTCGAGTTCCTCGGCCGTGTGTACGAGGCCTAAGAGACTTACGCCAGTCGGATCTTAGGCCAATTTCGGCGTATCTTGCTTTCTGAATACAGAAAGAAGATACGCCGGCGCAGGTTTGAATTTACACAGCATATCTATAGATACGCCGGCGTAAATCAATGCTGAATCTAGCCCTTTGTCTCTATACCCTGTAAACAGTAATTTCAGCAAAAAAAAAAATTCCCTTAAATTATCACAAATATTTTTTCCCAGTTTTTTGGGGCACGGAACTCTCCCTAGATCTTGCCCCTAAATTACCACAAATGGGTTATTTATTTTTTCTTCACTTTTTCTGACTTGGGTTTGTCACGTCATATATAGTAATGGGGTGATGAAAGGGGGAGGATGAGGGTATTGGGGGGTATGGGGAGCATAGACCAGGTACAGAAGCCTGGTAACCCCCTAGATTTGTTGTTGGGGGGGGGGGGGGGACTTAGAATTCTGACAGAGTTTATGCATTCAGAAGCAGGGTGTCTCCACCTTTTGCCTCCTCCTGGGGAAACAAATCTTGTTATACTTGGTAATTATGATATGGTTCTAAGAGATGCAACTTTTATTTATATACACACACACACACACACACACGTAGGTTATTGTATTTATGATATGCTGTGTCTGAGATTTTAAAGTCTTTTGTAATTTATGATGTACTTTATGGTGATGCATTGTGCTTTGTAAAATAAATATAACAAAACATAAAAGTCCTGCTCTGGTGCAAAGCACACATTATATATAAATCCGTGGGTGCCACACTCCTATGTGCAAGATGCCCTTTGCTAATTAAACAAAATTGCTACTGTCACTTTAAATCATTAATATTAGGTGAATAATTGTGAACCAGAGTATTAATATCCCTTGAAACAAATAACATACCAATATGAAAATATACATCAAAAATGTATTTATAAAATGTCCATAAAAAGTGAACCTCAAAAAATGTGAACCATTAAAAAAAACACCTTCTTAATGTCCCATAATGTGAATTATAAATAATAAAATCCAGATGTACCGTATTTATCGGCGTATACCGTGCACTTTTTTGCCCTGAAAATCAGGGCAAAATCGTGGGTGCGCGATATACGGCGATACCCGCTTTCCCACGCCAAGTTTGAACACTGCGCCGGCATATACCGAGCGCAGTACACTCGTGTATAGTTGGGCAGGCTCGGCTCCTCTCGCACTCACGTCCTGGACGCCGCACCCGACGAAGAGGACACCTGAAGCCGCAGACGGACGCCGGACCCGACGAGGCCGCCGATGGACGCCGCGCAAGACACCAAAATTGTAAGTACTAAAATGTTTTTTTTACAGGAATGTCGGGTCCACTTTATGGGTGCGCGCTATATGCCGGAGCGCGCAATACCCCGATAAATACGTTAATATGCAGTATAGTCCTCCAAGTTCCCAATGAGGGAAGCGACTTCTTAGATATCCACTCTGTGCAGAAAAGAACCTTCATGCAATAGTGAATAACCCTCCACCAGATGTGCCTTCATCTGGGGTATATGACCACAGAAATTGTCTTAAAGAGGAAGTAAACCCCAGACGATTTTTCATTTTTTACATTCAATAGCTCATTACAAGGGGTAATCGCTTGAAATCTGCCCTAAACGAGGTCTGTAAATACCTTATTTCAGGTGTTTGCCTTCTCTTCATTTCTGGGTATTGGCCGCGCCATTCTAAGTGCTGTTTGTTGAATCTCTTCCGTACATCACTCCCGCCCTTACTGTTTTTCACTTAGGAATGCGCCGTAACCAAGGGGGAGTATCAGGAAGGAGAGACTCAGTCCAGCATCGCGAGACAACTCCTCTGTGCCATTTAGAGGGGAAGCTTGTATACAGTAATTTCCCGACATGCAGGGAATATATAAACGGCACACTTTAGGTGCCGTTAATGAGAGATGCTACTGCGCAATCGCGCATGACGTCATTGAGGAGAAAAATAAGATTTCCTTTGAAAATAAAGAAATAAGTGCACTTTCACAGGCAGCGATCAGCTGACTGTGTTATCTACTATCTGATCAGATTAAGTTGTCTCTGAGGGTTTACAACTACTTTAATGACCCTTTTTCCCACTGCGGAGAATCTTTAAATGCTGTTCCAATGGATAACACAGGATGCTCCTTTTCGTTCCTAAAGTATCTCCTCCACTCAGCCAGAGTAACATAAAAGAAAACTGTACAAAGTGCTTAATCCTTTAAAACTATCAATCTTTATTAAAAGATCTAAAATAAAGCACTCACATGTACATGGTGCTGCCAATACACCAGACTATACACAGCATGAAACAATTGCAATACAGCTTGATTTAATTCTCCCTGGTAGTGTATTTACCCCACTCTCTCGTGTAAAAGACACTCCATGATGTCTGCAAGCCCCTCCCCTATGCATTGCACCACATGGTCACGTGGCTTCCTCAGGGGATGCAAGACATCACGTCGCTGTTCCATATATTATATATATATATATATATATATATATATATATATATATATATATATATATAAAATATAATATATGATGTGTATTTTAAGAAATACCCAAAGGGCATACCAACTTTCTATGTGCTTGGACCTATGATCAATGACATCCAGTGACATACCCCTTATAATTGTGTGTGCATTACTATAGCCTAAGACGTCCCTTTATACATGCATTTACAATATCATGCTCCATATTAAAGCAGTGGTTCACCCTAAATAACAAGTTTCTACCATGAAATCCAGCATACTAGCGTGAGCTACAGTATGCCTTTATTTATTTTTTTGCGCCGTACTCACAGTTTAATCCCGTAGTTAAGTTTCAAACTCCCCGCGGGGAATGGGCGTTCCTATGCAGAGGGGAACATGATTGACGGCCGGCTACGGCGCGTCACGCTTCCTGAAAATAGCCGTAGTAGGACTCGGCTCTTCACGGCGCTATACGGAGCCTGCGCACAGACTAGGAGCTGACTGCGCAGGCACCGTGAAGAGCCAAGTCCTATTTCGGCTATTTTCGGGAAGCGTGACGCGCCATAGCCGGCCGTCAATCATGTTCCCCTCTGCATAGGAACGCCCATTCCCCACGGGGAGTCTGAAACTTAACTACGGGATTAAACTGAGTACGGCGCAAAAAAATAAAATAAAGGCATACTGTAGCTCGCGCTAGTATGCTGGATGACATGGTAGAAAAAAAATATTTTTTTTAGGGTGAACCCCCCGCTTTAACAAATCATATTTAAAACATTCAAACAACATTGCAACAAATGTAATCACTGTACCATAATTTATAAATCACTAAGAAAGCATTTAAGGTCAAATTCCTTATTTAGGCTTTTAGGAGCAAGGGACACATTAGGGGTTATTTACGAAAGGCAAATCCACTTTGCACTACAAGTGTAAACTACAAGTGCAAAGTGCACTTGAAATTGTACTGAAAGTGCACCTGGAAGTGTAGCAGCTGTAAATCTGAGCATTTTAGCTTGCACGTGGTTGGATGATAAAATCAGCAGAGCTTCCCCTAATTTCAGATCTACCCCTCAGATTTACAGTGACTGCACTTCGCACTTGTAGTGTAAAGTGGATTTGCCTTTCGTAAATAACCCCCATTGTCACTCTGAGTTTTAGGATTATGGGGCCAAATTCTCAAAACCATGTGTAAATTTAGGATTATCTAACTTATGTCATTTAAGTTACGGCGCCCTAAGTTGGTGTCGTAACTACCGTATTCTCAGTGCATTTGCGCACAAAACTGCGCCATCCTTAACTTAAGTTTCAATGCCTAAGGCGTGGTTATGGCAAGTGGGAATGAAGTGGGCGTGCTTCATTGTAATGAGCCGTGACCCCATGCAAATGAAGTGCCGGCCGTACTGCGCATGCGCGCACGAATCTGGACCTCAATGCGCATGTGCAGAACTTTGGTCAGCGCAATCAGTGAGATAGGTAAAAGGCCAAGCGTACTTAGTTTGAAGATCGCCCTGTGTCTAAATAGCCCCAGTCAAACACACTTCAATTGCAAAAGTATTTCCCTGTGTTCCCTTCCTAAAGCAAGTTGCTTCTGCTTTGAACGTTTGTCAGTGTTTGTTGGTAAGATTGTTTTGTGAGAAAAGTGTTTGTGGAGTTGGAGGGTATAGTTGGTGTTTGTTTTTGCTAATTTGTTTTTTGTTTTGATTGTTTGCCTGTTTGTTTTTCCTAATAGTTTTTTTGGGGTTTTGTTTATATTTTTTGTTTTCCTTTTTTGCCTGTTTGTTTTCGAATTAATAGTAGCTGTCTGTCTATTTTTTATTTTGGCTTGTTTGTATTTTCTTTGGTGTGTGTGTGTATTGTTGTTTGTTTGTTGGCTGAGTTCCCTGTTGCTGGGTGTTGTCTGTCATGGCTCCCAAGCGCAGGAAGCTAAATTTTTCACCGGCAGAGAAGCATATACTTGCTCAGGGCGTCATTAAATTTGGGCGATTTCTCCATGGCCCTGAGAGCCACACCACCACCCCGGCCAGGAGGAAGGAGATCCTTCAAAAGATCACCGATCGGATCAATGCGGCGGGGGGGGGGGGGGGACCAGGACCATCGCTGGAGTTCAAAAAAAAATAAATGACTTGAGGAGCGTGTCCCGGAACAAGCTGGCAACGCTGCATGCCCATACCAGGGGCACTGGAGGAGGGGGACCCTGCCCAGTCAGGATGAG
Organism: Rana temporaria; assembly: GCF_905171775.1. Lineage (NCBI taxonomy): Eukaryota > Metazoa > Chordata > Amphibia > Anura > Ranidae > Rana > Rana temporaria. The sequence continues at coordinate 27,980,581 of NC_053497.1, read as the reverse complement.
TGAGGAGGAATGGGCAGTGGCCCAGTGTTTCCACCCACAGCAGGTGGTGGGCCTGCCTGGCTTTGACAATGATCCTCTTATGAGGACAGGTAATTTTTTGGAATTTCTATCTGGTGATTAGCATGTGTGGGTGGGGGAAGGGAAGATGTGCCAAGTGTATGGATCCAACAACCTGTGATTGTTTTGTGTCCTCCCCAGATGGCCAGGAGGTGGCAGCCCCATCAGCCCAGGAGGTGGCAGCCCCATCAGCCCAGGAGGTGGCAGCCCCATCAGCCCAGGAGGTGGCAGCCCCATCAGCCCAGGAGGTGGCAGCCCCATCAGCCCAGGAGGTGGCAGCCCCATCAGCCCAGGAGGTGGCAGCCCCATCAGGTCAGGAGGTTGCAGGCCCATCAGGTCAGGAGGTTGCAGGCCCATCAGGGCAGGCTGCTGCACCACCCCCAAGACAGGCTCATGCAGAGTCCCAAGAAGGGCAGGATTCACCATGGGAGGGGAGTAGGGGTGTAACGGATCAAAAAACTCACGGATCGGATCGATCCTCGGATCAGGAGTCACGGATCGGATCATTTTCGGATCAGTGCAAAAAAAAAAAAATGTGTGTGTAATATATACATGTATGTATGTATGTATGTATGTATGTATGTATGTATGTATGTATGTATGTATATATATATATATATATATATATATATATATATATATATATATATATACACACACACACACACACATTTCACGGGTGGATTAAAGAGGAAGCAGGTGAGGCTGTTTGGGACTTGTTAAAAGTACAATCTTGATGTTTTTACAGCTATATATATATATATAATTATATATATAGAGCTGTAAAAACATCAAGATTGTACTTTTAACAAGTCCCAAACAGCCTCACCTGCTTCCTCTTTAATCCACCCGTGAAATGTGCTCTCCCCCCCCCCCTCCTCCTCTCACACTAGTGCTTCTCTGCTACTATTCCCTCTCCATGTCGGCTTGCCAGAGCCCAGTGCACAGCGTGACACGCCTCCCCAGGGAGGCGGGGAGGCGTGTCACGCTGGGCTCTGGCAAGCAGACTGGGTGGAGCAAGATCGCTCCGGAGCTAGGCCGAAGCCGGGGACTTTCCTAGGCCTAGGCTCCGGAGCGCTCCGCGGATCGCGGGGTGTGCCGATCCGAACGGGGTGGCCCGTTCGGATCACGGATCGGTGACGATCCGTTACACCCCTAGAGGGGAGTGCCCACAACTCCCCTAATTTGGATGTTGAGTGGGAGGAGGATGAGGGGGAGGAAGATGACAATATTCTGATTGGGCAGGAAATAATGATGGGCCAAGATATGACCTTTGAATCATCCCCTGAGGGAACCCCACAGGCGCCCAGAAGTCAGGCCACCATCATGGGTCGCCCCTTCCAACCCTCCTCCAACATGCAGCAGCACCCATGGCTCACTCCAACTCCTCCTCCAAGGCCACAAGCCTCAGGGGCAAGTAGGATGCCGACCCCTGAAAACAGGGGGGGGTTGGTGCGTCTGCCGGTCAGTCTGTTGAGGGACAATGTCCGGCAGACCCGCAGTCTGTCTGCAATACAAAAAACTATGAGCAAGGTGGAGCGCAGCCTGGGTGCAATGAGGGAGTCACTGGGTGACGTGGCCACCAACTCCGTGGGGGTCATCACCTGTTTGTGGGACCTGAGGAACGCCACAACAGGTGTGGCCCAGGAGGTGACTGCCCTCACCCAGGCTGTGCAGGCCAATACCCGGGCTGTGCAGGCCAATACGGCTGCCATAACTTCCTGTCTGACAAGGATAGCCGTTGCCTTGGAGGGAAGGCCAGCAGGAGGACAGACACCAGGGGAGGCTGCTTCCTCCCCTGTACAGTCCCCCCGCCCTGAAAATACTCCCTCCCCTGCACAGTCCCCCCCCCCTGAAAATACTCCCTCCCCTGCACAGTCCCCCCCCCCTGAAAATACTCCCTCCCCTGCACAGACCCCCCCCCCGTGAAGATCCCCCAGTTGGCCGTGGCCGTCCCCGTGCCCGTCCCCGTGACCGTGCCCGTGGGCAGCCCAGAAGGAGCACTCGGCAACATCCCTAATTTGCAGGGGTACTTTTTTTTTTTACACTGTACTTATGATTTGGTATATGTGTGTGAATGATGTGTGAATGTGGGGGGATGGCATTCCTGAAAACATAAGGGTGTCACCCTCAGTTTTGGTGGAGTAGGGATCCCCAGGACCAGGGAGAAGTCATCCTAGGTTCCTGAATGGTGTATGAATGCACAGTGACATAATTGGAGCCGTGGCGGGGCGTTACTGCTCCCAAGTACCAAAGGGGGGGGGGGGGGTACTTGGATCTAATCCAATTCTATGTGCATGTGATGTGTCTGTGCTAGGGACCACAGTGACGTGCATTCATGCATTCTCATTGTGAGATAATTAATGTGCGTTTTGTAAATAAAAATAAACATTCTGTTTGGCATATAAGTAATGTGCATTTATTTACCAAAATAAAGATTTAAAGGTCACATAATCTCTGTGATTTGGTCTTGGCAAATCAAAAACAAAAATAGTATTAGGATGCATTTACTGGGCAAAGATGCCTTCAGACAGTTGTCTCCTGATTGCCTGGCCCTCAGCAGACCGGGTAGAGGGGTTTGGGGGGGGGGGGGTTGCCTGGGTGGGGGGTTAGGTCAGGAGATATCTCCACATGCATGCCCCTTCTTAATGCAAAATTGTGCAGTATGCAACATGCACCAATAATTTTGCATACAAAGTCTGGGGAATACAATAGTGTACCCCCAGTCTTGTCCAGGCATCTGAATCGTGACTTTAGGATGCCAAAAGTCCGCTCTACTATAGCCCGGGTCTGGCTGTGCACCTCATTGTATTTTCGTTCTCCGGGTGTTTGGGGGTTCCTAAAGGGGGTCATCAGGTGGGGTCCCAATGCATATCCTGAGTCACCTGTAAGGGAAAAGACAGGAGGATATTAGTCATGCATGTGCCCCTTGTGATGTCTCCATCATGGGGGGGGCATACCTGACACCAATGTCACTCACCAATCAGCCAGCTGTCTCCATACATGTTCATCTCAAAGTCTCTGTAGATCTTGGTCTGCCTTAGTATGAAACTATCATGGCACGAGCCGGGAAACTTGGCACAAACGTGCCAGATGAGGCCATGTGCATCTACGATCATCTGGACATTGATTGAATGCCAGCCTTTCCTGTTTCTGAACAGGTGTTCAGTATCATGGGGGGGCTGGAGTGCCACATGGGTGCAGTCAATCGCCCCGATGATCTTAGGAAAGCCAGCAATATTGTAAAAGTCTGTCATTGCTTGCACACGCTGGTCCTCCTGGGTGGGCATGACAAACTGGTGGCTCATGCGCCGCAGTATGGCAGGGACCACCTGATGTAGGCATTTACTCATGGTTGACTGCACCATCCCAGCCACACCTCCAGATGCTCGCTGGAATGAGCCACTCGATAGAAAATGGAGGGTTGCCATAACTTTTTCAAGAGGTGTCAGGGCATGGGAACGTAGGGTTGGGGCAATTAGATCATCATGAAGGAGTTGGGTGATCTCCAGGATGGCCTCCCTATCAAATCGGTAGTTGCCAATGACCTCATAAACTGGCATTTGCCAAATATCACGGCGTGGCCGATAAACACGCGCCTGTGCCCTCATCCTCCTCCTCTGTGCCCTCCTCCTCCTTTGTGCCTGTAAGGCAGCAAGTGCCGTCAAAATCATTGCTGGTCCTGGCATTTTTCAAAATAAACCTTCACAACTAGAGCTGTAACCTCTAGTCACTTCCTTCTGCAAACCCTTCCACAGCATGTGTAAAATTAGGGCTGGTTTTATAATGTGGAAATTTAGTCAGAAAAACTAACAGGTGCGCACAGGGCGGAAAATACGGCACACACACTTAATTCTGAGAATCGCCCTAACTCCCTCATTTGCATCTTTGCCTATCAAAAACAGCGGCGAGCCTAGCGTAATTTGCGCCCGGGAATGCGCAGGTGTAACTAATTTAAGTACGGCTGAAAATACGGAAATCTTTGCTTAAGTCGTTTTGACGATCGCGCTCAAATATACGCGCCGTGTAAAATTAGAAAAATGGAGTTAAGTCTGCGTATCTCTTTTGAGAATTTGGCCCATGCTGGCCTTCCGCGGAGTAAATGCTCACCTATTGTTTAGAAATGTGAGGGTATTCCCCTGTAGGGTACTTAAAGTAGAATGTTTTCTACCAGAATGATAATTTTAAGCAAGTCAAATTATAGAATATAGCTGTATTTTTTTTTAACTAACAAAGTAAAAAAAGTTTTTTTTTTAGTCCATGGACTAATGGCAAGCTATGCAAACAGGAGCTCATAAGAGCATTGTCTCTGCGACTCAATAATAACACTAGGTGGTAGTACACAGCATTAGGGATGAGCTTTATGTTTGAGTCGAACATGAGTTTGACTCGAACATTGGCTGTTCGCCCAACGGCGAACAATTTAGGGTGTTCATGGCAAATTTGAAAAACCACGAAACACCCTTTTAAAAGTCTATGTGAGAAATCAAAAGTGCTAATTTTAAAGGTTAATATGCAAGTTAATGTCATAAAAAGTGTTTGGGAACCTGGGTCCTGCCTCAGGGGACATGTATCACTGCAAAAAAAATGCAGTTTTTTCGGGAGCAGTGATTTTAATAATGCTTAAAGTGAAACAATAAAAGTGAAATATTCCTTTAAATTTCGTACCTGGGAGTGTCTATTGTATGCCTGTAAAGTAGCGTATGTTTCCCGTGCTTGGAAAAGCCCCTGCAAAAAATTATATTTTTAGAGGGAAAAAAACTCATTTAAATCTACTCGCAGCTATAATTAATTGTCGGGTCGTGGCAATACAGATAAAAGTAATTGTAAAAATACAGTATGGGTACCCCCTAGTCCATTACCAGGCCCTTTGGGTCTGGTATGAATATTAGGGGAACCCCGAACCAAAATTACAAAAAAAAAATGCGTGGGGGTTCCCCCCAAATTCCATATCAGCCCCTTTAGGTCTGGTGTGGATATTACGGGGAACCCTGCGCTATTTTTTTAAGTAGCGTGGGGTTTCCCCCAAAAATCCATACCAGACCCTTATCCGAGCACGCAACCTTGCAGGCCGCAGGAAAAGAGCAGGGGACGACAGAGCGCCCCCCCCCCTGCTGAACCGTAACAGGCCACATGCCCTCAACATGGGGAGGATGTTCCCATGTTGATGGGGACAGGGGCCTAATCCCCACAACCCTTGCCCGGTGGTTGTGGGGGTCTGTGGGTGGCTTATCGGAATCTGGAAGCTCCTTTTAACAAAGAGGAACTCCAGATTCCGCCCCCCCCCCCCATGTGAATTGGTAATTGGGTACATTGTACCCCTACTATTTCACACAAAGTGTCAAAATGATAAAAAAAAACACAGACACAGATATAATCTTCAGCCAGGTATATGGTCCTCTATGGTAGTTGGGCAGGAGCACAACAGCATGCAGATTCTATGGAAGACCCAGCCACTGTAAGGAGCATTGCTACCAGAGGACTGTGCAACAAGTGGGGTGGTTATGTCTCCAGCAACCCTGGAACTCATCCAGCCACTTGACTGTAGAGCCAGCCCAGAGACCCCTTCAACTGTTTGCTTGACTGCCCCGGACTTCAGTGTGAGAGACACAGTCACAAAGGATAAGCACAATTAACCCCGGTTTGGTTCGCAGCAGAACATGCGAACAGGCAAAAAATGTGTTTGAACACCGTTAAAGGGACACGAACATGAAAAATCTAAAGTTCTAATTTTAAAGGTGAATATGCAAGTTATTGTCATAAAAAGTGTTTGGGGACCTGGGTCCTGCCCCAGGGGACATGTATCAATGCAAAAAAAGTTTTAAAAACTGATGTTTTTTCGGGAGCAGTGATTTTAAAGAGGAAGTAAACCCTCTTGAAAAAAATATCAAAAAAACCCTGCAAGAAAAAGGCATAATGAGCTAGTATGCTGTGCAGCCGGCCTGACACCCCCCCTAATGGGTGGCACCTGGGGGGGGGGACGTCCGATGTTGGTAAAAAATAAATAAAAATATTGGTGTATAACACGCAGGCACAGTTTACCCTCCATTTTCAGGGTAAAAAAAGTGTGTGTTATACGCCAATAAATACAGTGGGCCAGATCCACGTACCTTGGCGCATATTTCTGCCGGGCGCAGCGTATCTAAGATACACTACGCCGCCGTAACTTATTTTTTTTTTTTTTTTTTGTTGAATTTGTGCCGTAAGTTACGGCGGCGTAGTGTATCTTTGGCGGCGCAAGGGCGCGGAATTCAAAACAATGTGATGGGGGCGTGTTTTATGTAAATACGTTGTGACCCGACGTAAACAGCGTTTTTTTTGGACGGCGCATGCGCCGTCCGTGGGGGTTATCCCAGTGCGCATGCTCGAAATTAAACCGGAACAAGCCAATGCTTATGACGGTGACGACATTCTACGCAAATCCCTATTCGCGAACGACTTACGCAAATGACTTAAAAAATTCAAAATGCGAGGCGGGAACAAAGGCCATACTTAACATTGAGTACGCCACCATATAGCAGCTTTAACTATACGCCGGAAAAAGCCGAACGCAAATGACATAAAAAAATGCGCCGGCCGGACATACGTTCGTGGATCGCCGTAAATAGCTAATTTGCATACTCGACGCGGAAATCGACGGAAACGCCACCTAGCGGCCGCCGAAAAGCTGCAGCTAAGATCCGACGGTGTACTAAAGACGTACGCCTGTCGGATCGATCCGAGATGCAGTCGTATCTTGTTTTGTAGATACAAAACAAAGATACGACGCGCAAAATTTGAAATTACGCGGCGTATCAAGCGATACGCCGGCGTAAATCTTTTGTGGATCTTCCCCAGTATATGCAAACACAAGTCATTCCCGCACAACACTTTATCACATATAACTATTGCATGAATCAGGAGGTAGGCAGGAAATGCAGAAATATGTAAAGGTTTAAACAAAACGAGGAAACGGCTACCTAGAAAAAAAGATAAGGTTGAAAGTAGGCAAAGGTTGTTATACCTACAAGCATATGTTTTTTTTTCTGTACATTCCTACATACTGTAAGATGATGAATCCAAACCCCCCAAAAACACACACAAAATACAGGAGTGATTAAAGACAAATTTTTATTTAACAAATCATATTAAGGGTACACACTAATAAACTTACAAGGAAAATACCCTTAATAAAATATAGGGTGACATGTAAAATAAATACAAAAAATGTTGGCATGTATTAAAATGTATGTATAACCAAAACCTATTTTTTTGGGGGGGGGGGGGGGGGTTGGATAGACTGGGGAAGGGTAAAGAACATCTGCCAGTGTCTTTTAATATTGTGTCCCTACCTGGGAGATTCAACCTCTTTATCTGTCCACAAGATTAAAAGTGATAGGAAATCCATCCTATTGTAAGCTTTTATGAGCAGGGCCCTCCTAACCCTCTTGTATCCCTTTATATTGTAAAGCGCTACACAAACTGCTGGCACCATATAAATCTGTATAATTATAATCCCAAATTTTAGACCCGTCACAGAACAGGAGGGAAAAGTAAATCTTCTAATGGGTACACTAGTTTTGGTAACGGTCTTAACAATTTCCTATTCCATATAGCCTGTATGTCCCGGAACAAGATGTGAAGAAAAATCTACCCAACGGGTCATAGCAAAAAAAAACGGACAGAGGTTTACATACGTACACTTTAATATAATATCATTTTGTTTTGGCATTTTATATATGCAACAAAGACAATCCAAAAGGACATACTGAATTCTGAGGTTTTTGTTCTTTTCTACAATTGTTCATTCACCTTCTAATTTCATTATCGTTGTCTTGAACACTGATGGTATTACAACTTTGCTTTGTACTTTGGCTCATACTAAAAGGTTTCAGCCTTTATACTTTCTTACATCTGGTGCCTACAGGAACATTCAATTCAGATGAAATCTGTGAGCTTAATGAGTTGTGCCTTTTCCCCGATTTGAACAGCCTAAAAATACTGGGGCCACCACCGTATATTAAAAAATGGGAAGTAGAGTTGGGAACAAGCGAAACTGAGATAGATGTTAGGAAAATACTAAAGCTGACACATACCACATCAACCAACTGTTGTTTGATAGAAATTAATTACAAATGCCTTGCACGCTGGTATATACTGTATTTATCGGCATATACCGCGCACTTTTTTGCCCTGAAATTCAGGGCAAAATTGTGGGTGCGCGATATACGCCGATACCCACGCCGAGTTTGAATAACTGCGCCGGCATATACCGAGCGCAGTACACTCGGGTATAGTCGGGGGGGCTCGGCTCCTCTCGCGGTCACGTCCTGGACGTACAGGACGCACAGGATGTGACCGCGAGAGAAGCCGAGCCTGCCCGACTATACCCGAGTGTACTGCGCTCGGTATATGCCGGCGCAGTGGTTCAAACTCAGTGCGGGGATCGAGCGGGGAGGACACCACAGAAGGACGCCGGACCCGACGAGGAGGACGCCACCGAAGCCGCAGACGGATGCCGGACCCGACGAGCCCCGCCGATGGACGCCGCGCAAGACACCAAAACTGTAAGTACTAAAATGTTTTTTTTTTACAGGAATGCGGGTCCACATTAGGGGTGCGCGCTATACGCCGGAGCGTGCAATACCCGATAAATACGGTAACACCGGATATAGCACACCACTATCAAAGGGAAACCGCCAATTTTTGTTGGAGGGGCGTTTCGGAATTGGGAACTATGTCGCACTTATGGTGGTCATGTCCAAAAATTAAAACGTATTGGAATGAAGTAATATTAGTAATAGAGGAAATTACTGGAATTAAAACACCAGAGAAGCCGTGGGTATGCCTGTTCCATGGGGCCAAAATGTCAATCAAACAGTATATGAGAACCTTACTTCCCCACTTCCTAAACGCAGTGAAAAGTTTGATCCCTAGACAGTGGAAGGATCCCGCGAGCCCTACGGTGAGGAATTATACGGAACACCTAAGGTTTTATGGGGAGGTAGGAGAAGGGGGGTTCAAACTGAAATGGCAAGACTGGCGCAAATATTAGCAGACACAGAGATTTTCAGAAAGGATGGTATAGAGTAGGAAGGATGATAGATAAAGGGCAATAGGACATGAGATGGTAGGTTTGAGAGAAGAGGGGGAGTAGGATGGGGGGGGGGGGGGTAGGTTTAGGCATGGGTTTTCTTAAAACCGGAAAATTAGGTATTTTTTGTATAAATTGGGGCGGTATAGGCCATTTGACTGCGATTGAAATATTTTATGTACTTTATATTCAATAAGGAAATAGAAAACAAAAAATTAGTTGTGCCCATATATTAACATTGAGGGGGGTGCACATTGCCTTTGTAAATGGCTAGACTCTTATGAAGAACCATTCATAAAGGACCATAATCACTTAGTGATACTACATATCACTAGCAGGAGTAGCTAAAGGTGATATTTGAAAAATGCCCCATATGAGGTAGCTCGTCTTACTACACAAAAAGGGATCAGTTGTATTTGGCGCAAAATGTGCAAAGTAATTTTTGGCGCAGTTTTATGGCGTGATTTAATCTGCAGCAAACAGAGTAATCTCAATCCTAGTATCACTGTGATAATTTTCTGTTTGGCGCTGGTTCGGTTGAGGCGCAGTTAAGGGTTGATGTTAAAATTAAAGCGGAGGCTCACCCTAAAAATCATCTATATACCATTACATCCAACATAATGCTGACATCTACAGTATGCTGGTATTTTTTTTTTTTCACTGTACTTACCGTCTTATAGTTCTTTTCACCCGGCTCCAAGTTCTCACTCCCGCGGGGAATAGGCGTTCCTATGAAGAGGCGTAGATGTTTGATGTGCGGGTAAGGCGCGTCACGCATTCCGAAAATAGATGAACTAGGACTCGGCGCTATACGGCGCCTGCCGTGTAGAGCTGACTGCGCAGGCGCCGTATAAAGCCGAGTCCCAGTTCGTCTATTTTCGGAACGCGTGACGCGCCTTACCCGCACGTCAATCATTTACGCATCTTTATAGGAACGCCTACTCCCCGGGGCAGTGAGAACCCGGAAGCCGGGTGAAAAGAACTATAAGAAGGTATGTACAGCGAAAAAAATAAAAAATACCAGCAGTATGTAGATGTCAGCAGTATGCTGGATGTAACGGTATACAATTGTTTTAGGGTGAACCTCCGCTTTAACCTGTTGCCAAACCATGCACATTAAATTATTTACGTATTTCGAATAAGCATTAAAACACCTATTCACCTCTGTAGAGTTAGAAAATTTACAATTTAGGCACTGATATCACAATTCCTTACCCCCTTACTTTATATATAATCTTGGCTAAAGACTCGCAAACCGAGTTAGGATTTTTTTAAAATACAGTGCTCGTATTGCGAAGCGCTCGTTAATCGCGTTACTCGCAATCCGAGGTTCCACTGTATCTACTTTTATAAAGACATTGGATAGTAAACAATATTAAAATGTCTTGCTTCTGAATGCTAGCTTCTTGATAAGCACAACAATTTTCACAAAAAATGTTCATAACGCGTAGTATCAGTGCCTAAACTTTTCTGAATGATGACTTATTATTGAAAACTTTAAGGGCTCATTTCCACTTGCCTGTTCCTTGCATGTGAACATGCATTGCGCTAAGAAGTCCATTCAAATAACTGGGCAGCCAATATAATAGAATGGACACCAAAAAATCAGGACATGCAGAATTTTTTTTTCTGCAATGCACCACATGTATGCCAAAGGTGTGTGGCTTTAGTGAGCCGAGCTGACAATGAAAATCAATCATGCACAGGTGTGTGTTGGAGTAGCATGCACTAGAACAGATAGGTGTAAATAGGCCCCCAACAACTTAATGCAATAAGCTGCCCGATCCTCTGTCCTGTCCTTTAATTTCAATATTCCAGCCTGCGGACACAGAAATAAGAATAAAGTGGTCCATGACACTTCATGTTATCAGTACTGTATACCTCTTCCTTGGCAGACACAAGCTTCTGTGACCAACAATCCCAAGCAAATTACTGAGGTTAGGATGTCTTACCTTCCACTCACTTTGCCATGGCTCGTATTAAAATTATAAACTATTGTTTCTGCCCAGAGGACAGGACAGTTCCTACCCAAGCTAGCCTGTCAGCTAGCCTATTATGTATAATTGATTAATTATGGAGGTGATGACTTTTTAGATGCCTACTGTAGTCTCCCATCTCCTCCCTCTTTATATACTTGTTGAGTGTAGAACGATCTGTTTCCTGCCAGAGATTTTTTTATCTACCCTTCTTTCTCTTTTCCAGACAGAGAGAAATCAGTACAGACAAATCACAATTGCATGTACAGTACACATGCAGAAAAGTTTTGTAAAAATGTATAAAATGTAGACCATTAAATACCAACATTCATTGTCAGGACCAGAAGAATATAAGGTTAGATCTTATTGGATGCTATGTACAGTTCACTTTGCTTACCCAAATATCATTTAACATTAGAATCCATTCCGGTAGAATATTGGTCAAACTGTACTTTAATCAGAAAATGCTCTTTAATGTATTATGAATATAAAAGCAGACACATGAAGATGCATTTCCGAATTACAAGTAGGGCAAAAAATGAATAACATAGTACAAAATTGCATTTTTATATTTGACTGCAGGTAACAGTTAGAAAGCAGTTATTACTTAAAAGGATAACTATGCTTTTATACAACCTAAACCTACATGCTGTCCCCATTCTAGCTATGCCAGCTTTTATTTGCTTCGCATTGTTGGGCAAAGGTCCAAGAGTTGCGGCCTATGCTAAGCAGAGTGGTTCTGAGCTGGTAATTGTGCCTAAGAAAAATATTTTTTGCCTACAATTACTCCTGAAAAAAATAGTGTACTTCCTGAAAGCTGCAGTGTGAGATTATCTATTGTACTGCCATTTCTGACTGTAAGGCCGCGTACACACGATCAGTCCATCCGATGAAGCTGACTGATGGTCCGTCATGCCTACACACCATAGGTTAAATAACCGATCATGTCAGAACGCGGTGACGTAAAACACAATGTCATGCTGAAAAAAACGAAGTTCAATGCTTCCAAGCATGCGTCGACTTGATTCTGAGCATGCGCGGGTTTTTAATCGATGCTTTTGCATACTAACGATCGGTTTTGACCTATCGGTTAGGCGTCCATCGGTTCAATTTTAAAGCAAGTTCTCATTTTTTTGACCAAAGGTTAACTGACCCATGGGCCCCACACACGATCGGTTTGGACCGATGAAAACGGTCCTTCAGTCAAAACCGATTAAAACGGCCTGATCGTGTGTACGCGGCCTTAGTCTCAAAACACTTGGAGTGAGATGTAACTACTATGCTGCTTATTGTTCTCCTGAGAACTTGCTGGAGGGAAAGCTGTACATAAATGCTTGAAGTGTTAGGCTCTCCCCTTTTCTTTTGCTTTAATCTGTGGATCTGTAATTTTTGCACCTTTCCTCATTTTCGTGCTCATCACCCCCATCAGTAATCAAATCACCAGTGGGGCAGCTCTTAAAAAGGAGGAAGCAAAGCTCTGCTCCTCAACTAAGATGACTGCCTCCACAAAGCGACTGTATGGAATAAGACATGGATGGCAAGTCACTAATGGGGAAAAGACCAGCTGCAAGGAGGCCATGGGCAATACAGGTCACAACATAAATGATTAGTCAGTCCTTTGCCCTCTACTTGGAACCTCGGATTACGTGCATAATCCGTTCCAGGAGACTTCTCGTAATCCAAAGTACTCGCATATCAAAGCGAGTTTCCCCATAGAAGTCAATGGAAATGACAATAATTTGTTCAGTATTGACTTCAATCAGCTCCGAACGGCTCCGATCGTCTCTGCTTGGCTCCGGCGCCCCCCACCTCAGGCCAAACGCGGTACTTCACACAGCTTTGGCTTGAATCCTGCTTGTTTTGCAAGATAACACTCGCAAACCGAGTCAGGATTTTTTTAAATACAGAGCTTGTATTGCGAAATGCTCGTTAACCGCGTTACTCGCAATCCAAGGTTCCACTGTATTGCTCCTCCCTAAAAAATATACATCCTTCTTAATAGGGTAAAGAGTAATATGTTGGAGGATAAAACCACAGCAGCCAACCAGAAATCACATTTTAGTGTTCCAACGTCATTAATCTGGTTTCTATGGGCTCAGGTTGGGGCGAGGCGTATCTGTACTCCTCACCCAATCTTACCAAACATGTCCAAATATTCAACATTATAGAATGCTTAATATTTGTCTTTCCATCAGAAAAAGTCCAGTGATCCACTGCAAACACCCACACACAGACCTGGCCCTGGGTGGTGGCTCCCCCACATCCACAATCAAAAATAAAATTAGTTACACTCCAGAGTAAAATGCAACCTGTATTTATTGGTGGAACTGATGTATAGCCGCAGAACCACTGAGCGTCTCCCTCTGCCACATTTCATTCATGATGAGCTTATTGGTAGAGAATTATTATGATTGAACCGCTTCAGAGGGTGGAGCTCAGGTGGTCTGCTGTACATCAGATCCATCAACAAAGATTGCGGCTCTTTACTCTGGAGTGCCCTTACTTTCTTTTCTGACTGTGACTAATCCTTGTCTGTATTTTACCATGGTACGCTTTCCAGTATATGCCAGTCCCAATGAAACCACAGCCAGTTAAAATATCTCAAGATCTACCAATTCAGCAGGTTCATCATCTTCTTATTAAAATTACTGAATACATTTCTTCTAAAGTCCATTTAATATTTAATTAAGAGTCCAGCTCTCACACAGTATTGTATTACAGCCTGCAAAACTGATGCTCATAAACCTTCAGCGTTTTTAATTTAAAAGTCTAATTACAAGAAATCTGTAACTTATGAGATGTATCCTGTTATGTGTTTTCTACAAAAATAATTCTACAAGCGCAACCGAACATCTGCCTCGTACTCTGTGTCATGCTTCTAATCTGTAAAATCTGTCTTGGCGTTCGTAGAAACTATATCAGATCTTATTTGTGCTTTAATTTCATACACAAAAGCAGGGCTCAAATACGTTTGCGCCAAAGAAGTTAAGCAGGCTGCTTAGAAGAACAGTCATTACTTTCTGAATTAGAAACTTTGCAATATAAAGATAAAATATATTAAAAGGGAAGCAAAAAAAATGGAAATTGCTATTTTACACATTCAGTCCACACAAAACCTAATTTTAGCTGTTGGCCAAGACCGGAAAGCTGAACTACCCACTGGCCTCTTGTGTTTGTTTATTCCATCTGGGGGTCCCTCTGAAACCCTTCCCTATTATAGTACATCTTCAATAAAGTGGACATTTATTTCCACAATTGACAATGTAAAACACAAGCCTAAGGCCCCATACACACCATAGAATCTATCCGCAGATAAATCCCATCAAATGGGTTTCTGCGGATAGATCCTATGGTGTGTACACTCCGTCGGATATTTATCCGCAGATAAATCTCCCCTGGGATGGATTTCCAGCAGATGGATATTTGCTGACATGCTCAACAAATCCATCTGCTGGAATCCATTCCAACGGATGGATCCGCTCGTCTGTACAGACTTACCGGATCCATCCGCCAAAAGGGATTCCCCGCACGCGTCGTAATGATTTGACGCATGCGTGGAATTCCTTATATGACAGCGTCGCGCCCGTCGCCGCGTCATAATAGCGGCGACGGCACGACACGTCATCGGCAGAGGATTTCAGCGCGGATTTCAATGCGATGGTGTGTACACGCCATCGCATAGAAATCTTCTGAAATCCTCGAGAGGATTTATCCGCGGATACGGTCCGCTGGACCGTATCTGCGGATAAATCCTCTCGTGTGTATGGGGCCTTAGGCTGGGTTCACACTACTACACTACTTTCATCCTACTTTGCTCTGTGTTCAATGTTTCCCTATGAGAGTGTCTTGTAGCGTCCTACACAAGTCGGTCGGACTTTGAAAATGCTCCCTGTACTACTTTTGGTCCTACATTGATCCTACTTCAGGCCCATTGAATATCATTGAAGTCGGACCAAAGTAGTATCCTGTTCATGAAAGTAGGATAAATGTAGGACCAATGTAGCAGAGCAAAGTAGGATCAAAGTAGTGTAGTAGTGTGAACCCAGCCTTATGCCCTGTACACACGAGCGGAATTTCCAGCTGAAAAAAAGTTGGATGCATAGGTGTGCGCAGCCTATTGCATTAGGGTGTGCACCCCAAAGATCAAACATATTTCATGTGTATATACAGTATACTGATGGTGTCAGCAGGGCCGTGGACGGTGTCAGTAGTTTTTATTTTTTTGTTATTTTATTTATTTTTGGTGAAATATCAGGGGGTCTATTTCTGTGCGTTACTGCATGTTTAACGCAGTATATTCCAGTGCATTACTGCATGTTTAACGTTGTATATTTCAGTGTGTTACGTGCCATTTAATGCTGTATTTTTCTGTGCGTTAGTGCACGTTTGACACAGTATATTTCAGTGCAATCAGCACCACACAGGGTGATTAGGGTGTGCCTAGGCACACCCTGTGCGCACGCCTATGGTTGGATGGTTTTTCCGACGGAATTCCGCTGAAGCTTGGCTTGCATACACACGGTCACACAAAAATTCTCTGAACCTTCGAGCGTTAAGAACGCAGTGACATACAACACTACGAAGAGGCAAAAAGAAGAAGTTCAATGCTTCCAAGCATGCGTCAAATTGTTTCCGAGCATACGTGTTTTTTTTCCCGTCGGAATTCCACACAGACTAACAAATTTTCAGATCGGATTTTTTTTTTCGTCAGAAAAATTGAGAACCTGCTCTCAAACCGGAAATTCCAACAGCAAAAGTCTGATGGAGCATACACACGGTCGGAATTTCTGATGAAAAGCTCACATCAGACTTTTGCTGGTGGAAATTTCGCTCATGTATATGGGTCATTAGGTCAATAAAACGGGATAATTACATACCCACACCACCAATATTAAGATTTGTGTACTTATCTTTTTGCTAAAGCCTTCTACATTTGGGTCTGTGATTTGACTTTTCCTTCTTGCTTAAACTGTAGGTGGGCCCACGACATCATCGACTCCCCCCCCCCCCCCCTGTAAGCAACACCTTTCACCAACAATGGAGATGTGTGGCTTATTCCATGAACCAAAACAGTTTGGCTTTTCTTCCTGAAATATTATCTTAATAAAAAAAGTGTCTGTTGGACACAAACTTTGTGCTATGGGTGTTCCAGCTTGTGTGCCTGGGAAGGGTATCTTTTAAAAGGAATGGAGGGGATCTTAGCAGAATGGCTGATATTTAAAAATGTAAAAATATTATGCTTCACTAATAATCAGTGTGTAGACTGCAATGCAGATCTCTGAACCCCACCACCAAGGCTGATAAGATGGTGCACATTGCAGGGACTATGGCCCGGATTCACAGTCAGCGGCACACATTTATGCCGCAATAGCGTATCTCCTGTATGCTACGCCGACGCAGCGCAGAGAGGCAAGCATGGAATTCACAAAGCACTTCCTCCCAAAACTGCGCTGGGTTTCCAAGGCGTAAGTCGGCGTAAGTGGAAGTGGGCGTGAGCCATGCTAATGAGGCGTGACCCCATGCAAATGATGGGCCGAGCGCCAGATAGATACGTATCACCAACTGCACATGCACCGTCCCGTGGACGCATCCCAGTGCGCATGCTCACAAATACGTCGGAACAACTGCCTAAGATACGCCGGATCACTGCCTACGGCGTGAACGTAACCTACCCCTATTAATATTCACGTCCAACGTAAACTACGTAAAATACGTCGGCTTGTGTTCCCTGGTGCAGACCTTTGCATGTCTGCTGCCGAGTTACACCTCCTTTATGGGGCTTAACTTTACGCCGGACGTACGAATTACGCGCACATTGCGTAGCCTGCGTCGGGCGCACGTACGATCGTGAATCGCCGTATCTTTTTCGTTTGCATATTTGAATAGAAAATCAATGGGTGCGCCACATGCGTCCAGCGTAAATATGTGTCCACTCTACGCCGGCGTAGGCAAGTTACGTCGGTGAAATGAAGCCTGTTTTTAGGCGTATCTTAGTTTTGTGGGCCCGGCGCACAGATACGACGGCGCATATTTGCACTTACGCGGCGTATCTCGAGATACGTTGGCGCAAGTGCTTTGTGAATCCGGGCCTATGTGTAAGTGCAACAACCTATAAACCTAACCTCAACTCGTATCTCATCTGACTACAGTAGACTGAAATCAAGTTCACTGCTATGAATCACTGAACATCAGTACTACCCTTTTCCTTGCTTTGTTAAACTGGCACAAAAATATCAGAGCCACTTTTGAGCTTATGAATAGTTATGTATTGCATAAAACACCAGGGGTCTGTACTTACATTTTTTGAAATGTATTAAAATACACAGAGCCGCAGAAGACGCAATGAAAATGGGAGGTAGTTGCACAAAGACTCACAAAATCAAACTTGTTCTTCCGACTGTTACAAGGAAAGGCATTAGAATTCCATAAAATATAAAGCTTAAGTCCAGTTTTAATTAAGAAAAAAAAAAAGTCGCTCCTGCTGCAATTCTCTTCCTAGTTTCCAGCGATGTCTCTGGCAGACTCACACCCAGCATCTTGTAAGCTACCCTGGGCTTACAAGAGAACACTGAAGACCATACAGTATATGGCCTCGTACACACGACCGAGGAACTTGTCGTAAATGAAACATCGTTTTCCTCGACGAGTTCCTCATCGGGCTTGTCGAGAATCTTGACAAGCTTTCTTTGCGTACACACTGTCAAGACCAAATCTCGTCGTTCTCAAACGCGGTGACGTACAACACGTATGACGGCACTATAAAGGGGAAGTTTGATTCCACTGGCGCCACCCTTCTGAGCATGTGCGAGTTTCTAAGCATACACACAAACGTGTTTCTCGTCGAAAACCAGCCCGACGAGGAACACAACGAGGAAATTGAGACTCCCGACGAGGAAAAAGAGAACTTGTTCACTTTTTTTCTCATCGAGTTCCATGACAGTTTTCTCGATGAAAAACATATACACGACCGTTTTCCTCGGCAAAAAAGCTCTGCCACCAAGTTTCTTGATGGATTCTGTCGAGGAAAACGGTCGTGTGTACGAGGCCTTACACACGTATTGACAGGTGCATGTGTTACCCATAACATCTAATCAACTATCAACTTTCATTGCCTAATCACTTCAGATCCGATACCATTGATGATGCCTTATTTTTCCCTTACATTTCTTTGAATGGTGTTTTTGTATTAGTGCCATTATCCCAAGTGATTTTCCGACAACAAATGTGGGATAGCATGCTTTAAAATTCTCAGACAACAAATGTGTGATGTCGGATTATCCGATTGTGTGTACACAAGTCCTTCGGGGAAAAAAATCAAAAGTACAAACATGCATGCTCGGAAGCAATGCCAACCATAAGACATTAGCAGAAGTTGCCCAAAGGGTGGCGCGAAAGAGCTGAAAAAACTTGTAGTTTCGTGCTTGCTGGACGACAATTCTTTGCCGTTTGTATGCAAGACAAGTTCACGGCCAACGCCCTTTGTCCTACACTTTGTCCGCGGAAAATCCAATTGTGTGTACCAGGCTTAAAAGGAAATGGGGTTGATAAACTTTGTGTGACTAGTTTGGGAAACTTTTTTTTTATTTTGTTTAGGATATCTGTACGAATGGGAACACATAAGTAGGGTTTTAGAGGCATAGAAATAGGTTGGAGATGTGGGACTTTTTGAGTTGAATCATATATAAAATCATAATATAATATATGAGATCATATGGGGCGTTTTCTTTCATGTGTGGGCTTTCCCCTTGCTTTCCCCTTGCCCTCTTGTTTGCACACAGCCATGTTTATGTGAAATATTTTACATTCAATTGTCAAATTCGGTATCACTAATATGTTTTCTCTTTTTGTCGTATATACACAAAGCTGATTGAATAATGATCCTATCTATATAAATACAATTATACATCCTTTCCTGATGAAGCCGCAAAACATGTCAACTTAAATGGATGAAAATATGTATGGAATTACAGTAATTCATTGATAATAATAGGATGTTTTGTTTACACCTATGTCCTTGAATACACTGCGCTGCATACGTTTATGTTGTTTCTTAAATAATTTTGTATATTTCTATATCAAATGCACTTGAAGTGATTTTATATATGAAGCACCTCTAAAAGTCCGACATCTCCAACCTATTTCTATGCCTCTAGTACTATAGGGATGTTGGTGCCACATTCATTTCAACACTTTTGCTGATCCCTCGCATATCTTTCTACCATAAGTAGGGTTTTCCCAAATATCACTGCAAAAGTACAAAATACACGATAAAACACAAGCACCTTAAAGCGGATGTCCGCTGAAAAAGTTTTTTTAAAAGCCAGCAGCTACAAATACTGCAGCTGCTGACTTTTAATACATGGACACTTACCTGTTCTGGAGTCCAGCGCCGTCCGCAGCAGAGGACGAGCGATTGCTCGTCACTCTGCTGCCCCCTCGCCATCCTCAGTGAGGGAACCAGGAAGTGAAGCGCTCCGGCTTCACTGCCCAGTTCCCTATGGCGCATTCGCGAGTCGCGATACGCCTGCCGATTAGCTCCCGCTGTGTACTGGGAGCCGAGTGTTCTCAGAACACAATGGGGGGACGGGAGGTGACGTCATGCCCGCAGTCTGCCCGAGACTGTGTGGCCGGAAGTGGGTGCAAATACCTGTCTTTAGACCCCCGCTCCCCCCTGAAAGGTGTCAAATGTGACACCGGAGGGGGGGAGGGTTCCGATCAACGGGAGTTCCACTTTAGGGTGGAGCTCTGCTTTAAATAGTGTCCTCTCCTGTAGAGAATGTAAAGGGATTTCCAGGATACCTACCTTTCTTCTGCAATCCATAGTTAAGCTACTTATTGGTGCCAGTCATTTGATCCAAAAATAAGTCACAAAATCTAAACCACAGAGTTTGGAGAGTTACGGTACTTTCTGGTGGAACCAGCCAATCTAAATTCTGACACTCTTGAACAGCATTCAGCAGCTTTGTTCAAATAGTGGGGAGAACATTTCTTCAGTTTGAAGAACGTGATGTATTACACACAACTCAGTGTGCTGGCTGGATCCCAAAGTATCACTGAACAAAACATGAAGGCAAAAAGTATCCAGGGATCCACATTATAATTCAATGTAACAAATTTAGTTTTATTATAGTATGAAAACCAGATGGAGACAAAGTGACAAATTACACAGTTCAAAAACCCGACCCAACCCATAAAAAAAAAAACATCTAAAAACATTTGTATCCCACCGAATGCATTCCACACCCTGTCACTCTGTATGCATGACAATATATAAAGTAATAGGGGGTTTCACATGAAATCATCCATACTAAAAGACCCAAGTCTCAACTCGCTATCGGGTTGAACTCAATCCCTTTGTGACATCTAGTAGTAGCAACACACAAATGATGTTATAATGAATCTAATTTCAGTACAAAATAAAATGCTGCAAAGTAAATGTATCAAAAGATAATGGAGCAGTAAAGCCTAGTACACAGGGCTGAATGTTGGGCGGCATCTGACGGTTCAAAAGAAACCAGACGACATTCAGCCCATGTGTACTGCAGTGGGGCCGAAAAATCAGCGCTCTCAGCCAATGGGGTCCCCCTCTCAGAACACAATAGAACAGCAGTGGAGATTGTTGAACTAATGTCAGATAGTTAGTACAGTGGCTCCTCCTGAGCTGTCAGTTTTTTTTTCGTTCAGCCCTGCTGGGTTGAATGAAAAAGAAAAGGCTTAAAGCGGAGGTTCACCCGCACATTACACTTTTTCCCCATAGCTGGATGCTCGTTTTGTCTAGGGGAATCGGCTAGTTGTTTTAAAATATGAGCCGTACTTACCCGTTTACGAGATGCATCTTCTCCGCCACTTCCGGGTATGGGCTGCGGGACTGGGCGTTCCTATGTTGATTGACAGTCTTCCGAGAGGCTTCCGACGGTCGCATCCATCGCGTCACGATTTTCCGAAAGAAGCCGAACGTCGGTGCGCAGGCGCAGTATAGAGCCGCACCGACGTTCGGCTTCTTTCGGCTACTAGTGACGCGATGGATGCGACCGTCGGAAGCCTCTCGGAAGACTGTCAATCAAGAAGGAACGACCGCTCCCGAAGACCCATACCCCGGAAGCGACGGAGAAGATGCATCTCGAAAACGGTAAGTACGGCTCATATTTTAAAACAACTAGCCGATTCCCCTAGACAAAACGAGCAGGAATCTAAGGGGAAAAGAGAAAAAAAAAAAATAAATGGGTGAACTCCCGCTTTAAGGCCTTGTTCACGCGAGTGTACATCTGTGCAAAGGGCAGAGTTTGCCCACACAGCATTCATAAGTGTTCCATGCATCTGGTTGCAGGCAGTCTCACATGCATGTCTATTGGGAAGCAACAGCTGCATAGACACAGCCGTTATTTCAAATTGGACATCCATGCGAGTGATTGTCCCCAAATGCAGACAGCATGAGTACAGGGATACGCACCCACACGAATATCAAATTGAAAACTTTTTTACTACTTAACTGTTTGTGGCCCATTTTAAAGTACCAATTTGAGGAATCCACTGTCAGAATACACAAATTAACGGTTGTTCTAACAAGAACGTTGGACAGAAGTTGATCGGGAGTGGCCACTCATGAATTAAATTTCCGACGTTCGCTGCTGGACTTTAAGTTCACTTAAATGAAAAAAAAGACACACCCTAATAACATTTCATAGCCTAGACTCCTAGAGCACTCTAAATGCCAACTTACTATCCAATGTAAAGTTATGCACTTGGGGGCTAAGAATATGCATGCATCATACATACTAGGGGGAGTACAACTGGGGGGATCCGTAGTGGAGAAGGATCTGGGGGTTTTGGTAGATCATAAGCCTAATAATGGCATGCAATGCCAAGCAGCGGTTTCCAAAGCGAGCAAA
Source organism: Rana temporaria (assembly GCF_905171775.1). Taxonomy (NCBI): domain Eukaryota; kingdom Metazoa; phylum Chordata; class Amphibia; order Anura; family Ranidae; genus Rana; species Rana temporaria. Next base: position 27,958,586 of record NC_053497.1, on the reverse strand, counting down.
GTCCTTTCTTGTATTAAGAGAGGTATGGACTCCAGAGAGAGAGATATCATTTTGCCCCTGTACAAATCATTAGTAAGACCTCATCTGGAATATGCAGTTTAGTTTTGGGCCCCAGTTCTCAAAAAGGATATCAGGGAACTGGAAAAAGTGCAGAGAAGGGCAACCAAACTGATAAGAGGCATGGAGGAGCTCAGCTATGAGGAAAGATTAGAGGAACTGAATTTATTCTCTCTTGAGAAGAGATTAAGGGGGATATGATCAACGTGTACAAATATATAAGGGGTCCATACAGTGAACTTGGTGTTGAGTTATTCACTGTACGGTCAACACAAAGGACAAGGGGGCACTCTTTACATCTAGAGGAAAAGAGATTTTTTCTCCAAATACAGAAAGGCTTCTTCACAGTGAGAGCTGTGAAAATGTGGAATAGACTCCCTCCAGTCTATTCTGGCCAGCTCAGTAGATTGCTTTAAGAAAGGCCTGGATACTTTCTTAAATGTACATAATATAACTGGGTACTAACATTTATAGGTAAAGTTGATCCAGGGAAAATCCGATTGCCTCTCCGGGGATCAGGAAGGAATTTTTTCCCCTGCTGTAGCAAATTGGATCATGCTCTGCTGGGGTTTTTTGCTTTCCTCTGGATCAACTGTGGGTATAGAATTGGGTATATGGGATTGTACGATATTTTTTATTTTATATATTTATGGTTGGACTAGATGGACTTTTTCAACCTGACTAACTATCACTGGCCTTGAATGGGGCCTGTTGGGTTACACAAATCCAAGGGTTAAATCTGCTGCAGACTTTGTTTTCCTTCTACTGAATTTTCTCACCCCTATGAGCTCGGGATAATGAGAATCAACAGACACTACAGTGTGTTGCATCAACTCAATTATCAAACTTTTTTCCTTTAAGTTAGATATTTGTATAAAGTGGACATAGGCAATGTGGCTTAACTGTAGCCTATAATAGGTTAACAGTTTGCATACATACAATACACTCTTATTTCTTAGAGATTACATATTTTTCAGTAAATCAAAACTCAACATTTCATTACAGTTTAAATAGATATTTTGTCTAGAAACGACTGCTTATATGAAACTCACTTTTACCTTCAGGGCCATACTCCTACACTAGAGATGCAAGGATGCCCCCACTCCTGTCTAGGGAGTTATGGTGCATCTAGCACCATTGTAAATTTTGAGTCCTAAAATGTAAACCCTGGAAGAAGTTGCAGCTGTCCTGGAAAGTCGTTGAAGTCCTTGAGGGAGGGGGTTGCTGACAGTGCCTATATTACAATAAAAGATAGGGATCTAGGATAGGTAGGCACTGAAGAACCAGCCTTCCTGCACTGCTTGACCATGTGTATGTGCGGCAGGGAGTTGGCTGTGAGTCGTCTAGAAGTCATGGCTGGCTCCCACATCGAATGCTGTGTACACACGATCGGAATTTCCGTCAACAAATGTTTCGATGGGAGCTTGTTGTAGGAAATTCCGACCATGCGTAGGCACCATCAAACATTTCCTGCTGTAATTTCCGACAACAAAAATTTGAGAACTGGTTCTCAAATTTTCCGACAACAAAATCCGTTTTTTTACTGAATCAAGTACTAGACGGAAGTGCTCGGTCTGGTAAAACTAGCGTTCGTAATGGAGATAGCACATTCGTCACGTTGCAAATTTTTGAATCTTTTAGGCTGCATTCACATCTGTGCGTAGCGTTTTGCTGCGTTTACCGCGATTTGTGGCGACAAAACGCTGTGTTTTTTACAGCGATTTGCTGCGACAAAACGCAGCGTTTTTTACCGCGATTTTGTACAGGTCTAGGGTCACCAATGTAAAACGCCCAAATACGCTCAATTCGAGCGACAAAAAAGGGTCCAGAACTTGTTTGGGCTTCAGGCGTTCGGCGTCAGGCGTTTTGTAGTGGAGATGTGAACCATCTCCATAGAGAATAATGTATTTTTTTCCCCTCTAGCGTTTTGGGGCATTGCGCTTCAGGCGACAAAACGCTCAGGTGTGAATGCAGCCTTAATGCAGCGCATTCTCTTCTTCTTTATAATGCTAGAATAATAAAGTTGTTTTGCTGCTGATATTCACACAGAGTTCTGACAAACTGATTTCTCTGAGACTCCGAGAGATCGGGAACAGCAGCAGATGACATACAAGTGCGAATCGTCTCTCACCAAACTTCTACTAACACGAGATTAGCTGAAGGAGCCCAAAGGGTGGCGCACTTGGTATTGAACTTCCCCTTTATAGTGCCGTTGTACATGACCGCGTTCTTGGCGATCGGAATTTCCGACATTTGTGGGACCGTGTGTATGCAAGACAAGTTTGAGCCAACATCCGTCAGAAAAAAATCCACGGTTTTGTTGTCGGAAATTCCGATCGTGTGTATGCGGCATTAGACAGTGGTGTCAGAGGGGAAGGGGGCGCTGGACTGGTAAGTATCTGTTTTCTTGAATTCGGCAGGTACAAATCTTTATAATCTGCTAACTTAAAGGGGAGGTTCACCATATAAAACATTTCTAACACTACATCCAGCCCAGTTCTGCATATAAAATTACACTGACCTTTTTTTTTTTTTCGTAGATAGCGTTTAGCCTTAGAATTCACCGCGGCTTCCGGGTAGGGAATCCCGCGGGAGTGGGCGTTCCTATTGACATGCCAATTGATTGACATGCTAAACGACGGCGCACATAGCGCGTCACGACTTCCCGAAAGAAGCTCGGGTCGGCTCTATTCGGCGCCTGCACACCGGCGCCGAATAGAGCCGAGCCGAGCTTCCTTCGGGAAGTCGTGACGCGCTGTCGTTTAGCATGTCAATCAATTGGCATGTCAATAGGAACGCCCACTCCCGCGGGAATCCCTACCCGGAAGCCGCGGTGAATTCTAAGGCTAAACGCTATCTACGGCGGAAAAAAAAAAAAGGTCAGTGTAATTTCATTTGCAGAACTGGGCTGGATGTAGTGTTAGAATTTTTTTATAGGGTGAACCTCCCCTTTAATTTTCACATGTCCGGGTAAAGTTCCTTTTTAAGAACTACTTAGCTATGGGATATGAAGTAGGAGGAACACCATACATGACAACAATAATTTAAATGCCATAAAAAAGATTTTTTTCCAGAAAAGGCAGAAAGTATAAGTTATGCAGTCATTTTGTATACAAACAGTGCTTCTGATTGCTAAGTGTTAATGAAAATTTTCATTATTCAATGCACTTGCTTGTGTAACAATGCATAGGACCTTCAAAACTCACAGATACACCGTTCTTTTCAATAGACACAACCTCACAATGTATGTGCATATAATAATTCCAAGCTGTTCGTGCACAATACTTTTATTGTAGCATATTTTAAAGATGCTAGTCAACAAAATATAAAAAACAAAACAAAAAAACAGATAAACAACTTGTGCGTCACGTCAGCTTCTGTTACACAAGTTCACAAAACGCTACGGCGTCAATGTCAGACTGGCTCATTGTAACACCTCTACGGAGGCTGGAAGTGTGCAGACATGATCACTACTGGGTAACACTGTAGGATACTGAGCCAGATCCGGCCCACAACTGGTAATACAACTCCATAATTATTTTTTCTTCTTTTTTTTTTTTTTAATAGTTATATTTACAAAATATCAATACAAAAAAACTGGATTGTTAGAAAAAAAAAATCCACCAACTCGTCATTTCTACCATCAGGTTAAGGGTTAGAAGTCAGGGTCAGCAGCAATGGGTTCTGCTCAGTAGTACTTGTGAGTGCCAAATCCGTTTTCTGTGTCTCTCTTTCTCATGGCGGGGGCATCTGTTGGCAGCGGGCAGGACTGGGGGGCAGACGGGCTGCAGCACTTTGTTCTGTTCGGAAACTGTAGTCATACTGTGGAGAAAAAATAAATAAAAAAAAGGAGGAAAAGGTTGTCAGCTTGGCTTTATTCATAGTTGTTGCTGTGTAGTAATGCATCCAAATTAATACCGGATTTCAACCACTGAGCTACAGTACAAAACCATACATACATCAACACTGCCACCTTGTGGTGAAGTAATACAAACGCAGTTGGAAAGTAAAATACAGTAAAACCTTGGATTGCAAGAAAAATTCGTTCCAAAAACAAGCTTGTAATCCAAAGCACTTGTATATCAAAGCAAATTTCCCCATAAGAAATAATGGAAACTCAAATGATTCGCTCCACAACCATTTATTCATAGGCCCTCCAGTTTATAGTCCATATAAAAAGATTATAGCAATGTGATAAGTTGTGTAACCATAAAATGTCCATCCACAGATAGAAGCCTCCACAAGGGGATTAGAAGCAAAATCCAGCAGGAGCTACTGAGTATAAAAGAGAAGAAAGGCGCCTCTAATGGCGCGTACACGCGATCAGAATTTCCGATAAGAAAACTGTGGATTTGTTTCCGATTTGTTCTCTTAAACTTGTGTTGCATACACACACGATCACACAAATGTTGTTGGAAATTCCGAACGGCAAGAAAGCGGTCACCTCCAACACTACTACGGGCCAAGAAAAATTAAGTTCAATGATTCCGAGCATGCGTAGAATTTATGTGAGTCGGAATTGCATGCAGACGATTGGAAATTCCGACAAGAACTTTTGTTGTCGGAAAAATTGAAAACCAGCTCTCAAACACTTGTTGTCGGAAATGCCTACAGAAAATGTCGGATGGAGCCTACACACGGTCGTATTTTTTGACAACAAGCTCACATCGAACATTTGTTGTCGGAAATTCCGATCGTGTGTCCGCGGCATAAGTGTAGCAATATGGTTACATTTAATGAAGGTACAACATTTAGCAATTTACATGGTTGATGATTAAAACAGACAAATCTAAGTATACAGGCACCTGGGGTAAAGCGATCCACATAGACTGTCCTCCACACCGCTAGCTCTCACCGCTGTCAATCTGCAATCATGACTGGGAAGACTACCCTGCAGTAGAGTGATCTGAAAGCGAGTCTTGAACCGCTCGTGGAAGGGACGACTTCAATGGCGGTGCAGAGGACGATTTATCTGGACAGCTTTACTCCGGATGCCTGCATACTTAGATGTGCCTCTTTTAATCATCAACCATGCGAGTTGCTAAATGTTATACCTTATATAGAATCCATTAAAAGAACACTAAAGTTTTCTTTTTAAATAACAAACATCTCATACTTACCTCCACTGTGTGGCTCATTTTGCACAGCGTGGCCCTGATCCACTTCTTCTGGGGTCCCTCAGCGGCTGTATCTCCTCCACTTTGCAAAAGCTTTCCACCTTAATGCAAACTCGCTCGCACGGTGGAAAGCTCTTGAGGGAGCGCTCCCGTGATACAGCTGCGGCCATAGCTGCCGACTGTATCACTCGCCGCGCCATTGGATGTGATTGACAGTGTAGTCAATCGACGGCCAGGCTAAGAACCGAGGAGGATGACGGGGGTGAGCACGGGACTTTCGAGGGGTAAGGTAAGTAAAATGGGGGCTCAAGGGGGGGGGGGGGGCGGTACTATCGGATGTTTTTTCACCTTAATGCATTAGGTTAAAAAACATTTACCTTTACAACCCCTTTAAGGTGAAAAAACACAAAGCTTTACAACCCTCTTAAAGCGGGTGTTCACTCGAAAAACATTTTTTAACATTAGATTGATGCTCATTGTGTCAAGGGGAATCGGGTAGTTTTTTTAAAAACAAAGCAGTACTTACCGTTTTAGAGTGCGATCTTCTCCGCCACTTCCGGCTATGGGCTGCGGGGCTGGGCGTTCCTATTTGATTGACAGTCTTCCGAAAGGCTTCCGACGGTCGCATACATCGCGTCACGAGTAGCCGAAAGAAGCTGAACGTCGGTGCGGCTCTATACGGCGCCTGCGCACCGACGTTCGGCTACTTTCGGAAAATCGTGACGCGATAGATGCGACCGTCGGAAGCCTGTCAATCAAATAGGAATGCCCAGTCCCGCAGCCCATACCCGGAAGCGGCGGAGAAGATCGCTCTCTAAAACGGTAAGTACTGCTTCGATTTTAAAAAAAATACCCGATTCCCCTTGACAAAATGAGCATCAATCTAATGTTAAAAATTTACTTTTCGGGTGAACCTCCACTTTAAGTTCAAAGATTTGATAACGTTTATCATGTTATTCTTGATAATAAAGTTTATTCTTTTTTTGGGCTAATTTGTATCCCTTTATTTTAACCAGTGATCCCATCTGTAACATCCTAGGCTGAAAACACTCACTAAGTGTACTGTATCTATGGAGAAGCTGCATTGTCAACCTAGGACAGGGACATGCTGGTGCTTTATAACACCTTCCCCACTCCTTATCTCCCTAACATAGGAGGGAGGTGTTCTGGCATTCACCAGTAACCTGAGCATGGCCAATAGGACTGCTGCTTGAGAGAATACTGCAGAATGTACAGGACATTTCTGGCAGGAGCAACAGTTTTTTTTATTTTTTTTACACTTTCTGCACAAATACTTTCAATGGCATATTTAACAAAAGAAAGGGAGTGAAGAGGATACCTTTATTGTTAAGGTTTACAAACATGTATTGTCTAAATATCGAAGGAATGTGTATTCTTACTCAAATCTATTAAAAGAATGTCTAAGCATTTTCAGTCTTCAAAAATAATATTTTTAATGTGTATATTATGTGTGAAATGTCATTTTCTATTTATCTCCTACGCTTCTCGTCTCCATCTAGTGAAAATAATGCAGTATTTTGCTGAAATGCCACATTAAGGAAATTACTGCATTGCGGCCACTAGATGGAGTTGATCCAAAAATAGAGCACAGCTGAGCATGTGCAGAGCAGGGTGAGACAGTACATTACTTATTTTAACCACTTAAAGGGGTTGTAAAGACAAAAATATTTTCCTCTTAAATTAAAGTCTGACAGTAGCTGATAAAGTAAAAAGTAATGTTTTGCATTATAACTAGTTTGATACCTGTTGAAATTGAGCTGTTTTATTCACCTCCAGCACTCCTGAATCATTATTCTCACTGACTTCCTGGTTTGCGGTGCGCATTCATTATTGCTACAGTTCCCATTAGGCTTAGCCTCCATGCCTGTGAGGGATAAGAGAGCATCTTCACGCAGGGCTGTAGTCATAGGGAGGGGGTGAGCACATTCTGCTTTCCACCATGCAAAACAGCTCAGATGCTGGTGGAAAGCAAGAAGAGGAGAGGCAGGAAATGGCATTTTCAAACCTTGATTACTGTATTTTGGAGGTCAAAAGGAAAAACGAGGTAAGTGATATTTAAATGCTCTAGCTTACAGCAATCAATTGATCTAATAAAAAACGAACCTTTAGTGTTCCTTTAAGGACCGCCTAATGCCGATATACGACGGCAGAATGGCACGGCTGGGCACGTACATGTACGCCGCCCTTTAAGTGTCCAGCCGTGGGTCGCGTGCTCGACACCTGGTCCGAAGCTCCGTGACCGCGCCCGCGGGACCCGATCACCGCCGGTGTCCTGCGATCGCAGGTCACAGGAGCTGAAGAACGGGCAGAGGTGTGTGTAAACAAACCTTCCCCGTTCTTCTCTGCAGCAGTGTCACTGATCATCTGTTCCCTGTTATAGGGAACAGCAATCAGTGATGTCACGCCTACAGCCACGCCCCCTACAGTGAGAATCACTCCCTTAGGGCACGCTTAACCTCTTAGCGCCCCCTAGTGGTTATCCCCTTCACTGCCATTGTAATTTTCACAGTAACAGTGCATTTTTATAGCACTTTTCGCTGTGAAAATGACAAAGGTCGCAAAAATGTGTCAAAAGTGTCCGCCATAATGTCGCAGTCACGAAAAAAATCACTGATTGCCGCCATTACTAGTAAAAAAAAAAAAAATTATTAATAAAAATGCCATAAAACTATCCCCTATTCTGTAAACGCTATAACTTGTGTGCAAACCAATCGATAAACGCTTATTGGGATTTTTTTTACCAAAAATAAGTAAAATAATACGTATCGGCCTAAACTGAGGAAACAAAATTGTTTTTTTATATATTTTTTGGGGGATATTTATTATAGCAAAAAGTAAAAAATACAGATATTTTTTCCAAAAATGTCGCTCTATTTTTGTTTATAGCGCAAAAAGAAAAACCCTGCAGAGGTGATCAAATACCACCAAAAGAAAGCTCTATTTGTGGGAAAAAAAGGACGCCAATTTTGTTTGGGAGCCACGTCGCACGACCGCGCAATTGTCAGTTAAAGCGACGCAGTGCGGAATCGCAAAAAGTGGCAATGTCCTTAACCTGCATAATGGTCAGGGTCTTAAGTGGTTAAACAGTATAGGCATTTATTTTCAATTATTTACATGACTATACATGCATAAGGGAAATAAATAGATCACTAAAGTGATCTAGCAGAACTTAGTTTTCTGACTAAAGTTTCACTATAAGGACGATATATGTTTATGACATATTTTTTGCACACATGAGAAGCGCACTTGACGTGGTTGATTTACTAAAGGAAAATAGACTATGCAAGTGCAGTTGCACTTATTTTCCTTCAGTAAATGTAATGTGAACGCACGCCGCCGTGTTTGCGCTCCACATAACAGTGACTGCAAACCTAGCGTCACTTCCTGTGCGCCGGCTGGCGTGCGTTCCAGACGCAGGATCGGACTATGAGAGACCCGGTTGACATGGGGGGAGATGACTATCAGGTACCATGAATTCAATGATCACCCATAGGTGAGATTGGCTAGCATTTAGTGTGTGTGACTGTGTCTGCCACTGTGGCACAATTCGCAAGCCCTCCTGTGGGAGGTTATTGTTGTTATTGTTGGAACCCCACTTACCACATTACTAGAGGAGATCGGTGTGCACATTAGTGCTCTGTGTACTCATGGTGTATTGTATCCATTTTAATAATGTTCTTCTGTCCATTAGCATTGCCAGCACACTCTGTTTGATTCACCCTTGCATCCTTGGGTGGCAGAAGAACTTCTAAAACAGTTACATCAATTGTTCATTATTATTGTATTATTATTATTTTCCTAGTAAGAATCACGATATCCCTTTCCAGTTGGCGTTATCCTTTGGCCACCCACAGAGGAGGGAGGGTTCCACAAGCCCTTCTGGGAGGACCCTACTTGTTTGATTATCGGTGCATATGTGTATATATATGGACAGCTGTGGGAGGCAACACTGCTGGGCTCTGATGAAGAAGGTATTCCTTCGAAACGCGTCAGTGGCCCTTGTCATTTCCTCTGTGACCACCTGGAGTTTATTTGGTTCTGACTCATTGCTGCTATCTTTGTAAACTATTTACACTGTGAGCAACTCACCTACATTTGTGAGTAGTTTTCCTTCTATTTATTTTTAATAACACTTTTCCAAAGGATAATGCACTAGGCTGGTGCGCCCTCTCTTTTTCTCTTTTTACCCCCCCCCCCCTAATATTTACCTGAGACCCATCTTGATCCAGCGATGTTGCTCAAGAGACTCGGTTGTCCGGGACACTCCCTTCTTGATTGACTGAGACACAGCAGTGGGCACCATTGGCTCCCGCTGCTGTCAGTCAGTGAACCAATGAGGAGATAGAGGGGGCGGAATGGACACACAGAGCAGCGGCTTGGCTCGGGTGCCCCCCAAAGCAAGCCGCTTGCTATGGGAGCATTCGGCAGGAAGGAGGGGCGAGGAGCGCCGGCGAGGGACCCGAGAAGAAGAGGATCTGGGCTGCTTTGTGCAATATCATTACACAGAGCAGGCAAGTATAACATGTTTGTTATTATTTTTTTTTTAAATATCACTTTAACAGAACAAGCTGAAAACAGACGCGAATTGGACAGTTGCGCTAGATTCAGTCTGCTCCAGTTTTTATAAATTCTCCCTAGTGTATCTATGTTGAAACATGGGGTTTGAAACATGCACCAACATTGATAAATTGTGATTTGTTGCTGAGATGTTGCAGTTTCTATGCCATATAAATGAATATCTCCTTTACAATGTGGTGAAGATATTAGCTGCAGATCCGCTCCTGATTTGACCAGGCCAAGATCTGCACATCAGGCTGACTTCCTTTGATACGCTTTGTACAGATGCTTTAAAGGGGTTGTAAAGGAAATTGTTTCCCCCTAAATAGCTTCCTTTACCTTAGTGCAGTCCTCCTTCACTTACCTCATCCTTCCATTTTGCTTTTAAATGTCCTTATTTCTCCTGAGAAATCCTCACTTCCTGTTCTTCTGTCTGTAACTCCACACAGTAATGCAAGGCTTTCTTCCTGGTGTGGAGAAAGCCTCTTGAGGGGGCGAGCAGGATAGTCAGGACGCCCACTAACACACAGTTCCTTTCTCTATCTGCAAAGTAGAGAGTGTCCTGACCCTCCTGCTCGGCCCCTCCCCCCTCAAGAGGCTTTCTCCTCTACTCGAGTATATACGGTATGTATGGGCCATACCTGTGGGAGGTCCTTGTGGAAGTTGGAAATCACTGCAGTAGGCACCACTACTACAGTGATCTTTACTAACTTCCTGGTGTCTGCTTTCCACGTGAATACAGGAGGTCGTTCCCTTCGCATGGGTGCCATTCAGGGAACACTATGAGGGAGATTTAGTAAAACTGGTGGAGCTGTGCATAGTGAGCTTACAAGTTTTATTGTCAAAACTCAACATAAACAAGCTGAAGTTAGAAACTAGTTACAATGCACAGCCGCTCCAGATTCTGTGTGCACCAGTTTTAGTAAATCTCCCCTTTTGCGTTTTCTCATTGAATGCAAAGTGTTTGCTGATTGGACCAAGTGGAAAGTTGGGGTGGTGACATCACACTCTCTCCCGGTCCAATCAGGGAATACCTTGCATTCATTAAATTTCAAAGTGTCTTTTGATTGTCACCCATGTGAAGTGAGCAATCTTGAGTGTTTAGTAAGCAGAAGTGCAGCCACTCGACACTGGACCTGGAAGCCAGCAGCAATCATGGTAGTACTACAGTGATTTCCAGCTTGCACAGGGATCCCACAGGTATGGCACCTTGATGCATTGAGAGAGGCCCGCATTACTACTAGGCAAACAGAATCCTGCCAGTTAAGAGAGTCTTCACACTGACTGGCTGTTACTATTGGAGGGGCCAGACACAATTAGGTAGTTTCAGGTAGGGGCGCGCAAATCTAGGTGGGCGTAGCCTAGTGTGTTTAAACTACGCCACCTTAAGTAAGAGAGGCAAGTACATGATTCACAAAGTACTTGCCTCCTTACTTAGGGCGGCGTAGTGTAAATGCGGCGGGCGTAAGGGCGCCTAATTTAAATGGGTTGGGGGGGCGTGTTTAATGGCAATGAGGCTTGACCTCACGTTTTTGACGTTTTTTTGTCACTGCGCATGCGCCGGGCGACTACATTTCCCAGTGTGCATTGCGGTTATGTACGCCACACGGGCCTATTGATTTCGACGTGGACATAAACGACGTAAATGCCGATTCGCGGACGACTTACGCAAACGACGTTAAAAATTCGAACCTCGCGGCGGGAACGGCGGCCATACTTTAACATTGTTATTCCACCTAATAGGTGGAATAACTTTAGGCCTTCTAAGGCCTTACGGAAACGGCGTAAATCGACTGCGGCGGCCAGGCGTACGTTTGTGAATCGGCGTACAAACTCATTTACATAATCTACGCCGACCGCAATGGAAGCGCCACCTAGCGTCCATCCGAAAAATTGCAATCTAAGATAGGACGGCGCGAGTCGTCGTATCTTAGATATGTTTAAGAGTATCTCTGTTTGAGCATATGCTTAAACATAGGTCGGCGTAGATTCTGAGTTAGGTCGACTTATCTACTGATAGGTCGGCCTAACTCTACCTGAATCTACATAAACGGGCTTTATTTAGTAAAGCTGGAGTGCAAAATCAGGCTCACCTCTGCATAGAAACCAATCATATTTACAGGTTTTATTGCCAAAGCTGTGAACACAGCGTCTCCCCGCAAGGATGTAGTCCCAAGGGAGGGGGCGAGCACTATGACTAACCCCCAGCCAGAACGGCTCGGATGATGGGGGCAAGCTTACTGAGGAGGAACAGGAAGTGAGACATACAGACAAATGAAAAAAAAACATTTAAAAGAGAAATTGAAGGAAAAGGTAAGTGAACCAACAATGCACTAGCTTAAAGGAACCTAAAAAAACGAAAATAAAAAAAACGAACATTTACAACCGCTTTGTAAGTGATTGTAAAGCCTAAACATTTTTACCTTAAAGGGGTTGTAAAGGTAAAAAAAATTCCCCTAAATAGCTTCCTTTACCTTAGTGCATTCCTCCTTCACTTACCTCATCCTTCCATTTTGCTTTTAAATGTCCTTATTTCTTCTGAGAAATCCTCACTTCCTGATCTTCTGTCTGTAACTCCACACTAATGCAAGGCTTTCTCCCTGGTGTGGAGTGTCATGCTCGCCCCCTCCCTTGGACTACAGGAAAGTCAGGACGCTCTCTACGTTGCAGATAGAGAAAGGAGCTGTGTTTTATTTGGCATCCTGACTCTCCTGTAGTCCAAGGGAGGAGGCAAGCACAACACTCCACACCAGGGAGAAAGCCTTGCATTCCTGTGTGGAGTTACAGACAGAAGAACAGGAAGTGAGGATTTCTCAGAAGAAATAAGGACATTTAAAAGCAAAATGGAAGGATGAGGTAAGTGAAGGAGGACTGCACTAAGGGAAAACAATTGTACCTTTACAACCCCTTTAATGCATTCTTTGCATTAAGGTAAACAATGTTTTAATATCGGCATCCCCACCTCACTCTCCCTTTTACTTACCTGAGCCCTCATTCCATCCACCTCCAGGCACATCTGCAGATCCTCTCTCCCCTCACTTCCGGGTCTTGCTGGCTTTGCAGGGGCACCAGGAGCCGTTGGCTCCCAATGCTGTCAATCAAAGCCAGTGACGAGGGAGCGGGGCAGAGTCCCGCTGTCTGTGTCAATGGACACAGCAGTCAGGCTTGGGTGTGAGTACATACGAGTACCCCCATGGGGGCACTGGACAGAGGGGAGGGGCCAGGAGCGCTGGCGGGGGACCCAAATAAAGGAGGTTCGCGGCAGCTCTGTTGTGCAATTCCATTGCACAGAGCAGGTAAGTATAGACCCGTTTGTTGTTTTGTTTTTATTTACCTTAACAATCCCTTTAATTGAACAAGCTAAGATTAGACACTGATTTGGTTTCTATGCAGAAGTGATTTTGCAGCTCTAGTAAATAAACCCCAATGACATCAAAATGATTTGGCAAATCACCTATGAAGGAGGCTACCTCATGGGCTATAAAGAATATAACAACTTGGGAAGGAGAAGTAGAGCATATCAGATGCAAAGGAACAAATAATGGCTTTATCTTTATTGCATGAAGCATAATCCCTCATTTTTAATGGTAATTAGTTTTGCAATATCATTAAGCAGGAACAACTCCCGTCACTATAAAACAGCCCCCTGCAAAGAACCAAAATGAGCTGCCAGCCCCAATCATAGGAGACAAATTAATTTATTAGAAGAAGGAATTAACTAACTGTCAAGCCTGCATAGTGAGCACATAAGCATCAAATAGATTATCAATAGGCGTTAAGTCACGCTTTATTAGATGGAATCTTTGAATGGATAATCCCACATTGTAAGTGAAAGCTTTATTAAAGCGGTGGTTCACCCTAAAAAAAAAAGTTTCTACCATGAAATCCAGCATACTAGCGTGAGCTACAGTATGCCTTTATTTTATTTTTTTGCGCCGTACTACAGTTTAATCCCGTAGTTAAGTTTCAGACTCCCCGCGGGGAATGGGCGTTCCTATGCAGAGGGGAACATGATTGATGGCCGGCTATGGCGCGTCACACTTCCCGAAAATAGCCGGAGTAGGACTCGGCTCTTCACGGCGCTATACGGCGCCTGCGCACAGACTAGGAGCTGACTGCGCAGGCGCCGTGAAGAGCCAAGTCCTACTTCGGCTATTTTCGGGAAGTGTGGCGCGCCATACCCGACCGTCAATCATGTTCCCCTCTGCACTGAAAACTGAAACTTAACTACGGGATTTAACTGTGAGTACGGCGCAAAAAAAAATAAAAAAATAAAGGCATACTGTAGTTCGCGCTAGTATGCTGGATGGCAAAGTAGAATTTTTTTTTTTTTAGGGTGAACCCCCGCTTTAAATATACAGTACACTTGAATGAATGAGAACACGCCTATTGCATTGCTATATAAAACACAAATTCAAAAGTGTTCTGTTAAACTGATACAATAACTCTTTATTAAATAAAACATATGTGGTAAGTGTTCCAGAAAAGAAGTACCATATATACTCGAATATAAGCTGACCCGAATATAAGCCGAGGCACCATATTTTACCACAAAAAAAAAATGGGAAAACGTATTGGACTCGAGTATAAGCCTAGGGTGTCCATGTGCATGCCTCACTATGCCCATGCCTCACTGTGCCCATGCCTCACTGTGCCCATGCCTCACTGTGCCCATGACTAGACTTACGTTTAACATAGGAGTATATAAGGGGTGCCCGGATTTTAAAAATTGTTTTCTCCCCGGCCATAGGTCCCCCAGACAGCAAACTAAACTTCTCAGGCCATCACCAAACTTCTTGAGCTGCCCTGGTAGTTGATATATTTGCCACTGCTGTGGCATTGTCATACTGGATTCTTACCAGCTAACCTTTCAAATGACGAGTCTAATGCAGCAGGTAAAAATCAGAAGGAGATTGTTAGACTTTTAGGTGCATTCAGAAAGACTTATCTACTGATACGCCGGCCTAAGTCTGAATTTGCTCCGGCGCTAATTTAAGCGTATTCTGGAAACCAGATACGCTTGAATTAGGCTCAGATACGAGCGGCGTAAGGGTCTTACACCGTCGTATCCTAAAATGTCATTTTTAGGCTGACCGCTAGGTGGCGCTTCCATTGCGGTCGGCGTAGAATATGTAAATCACTAGATACGCCTATTCACGAACGTACGCCTGGCCGACGCAGTACAGATACGCCGTTTACGTAACGCATTATCAGGCCTAAAGTTATTCCATCAAATAGCTGGAATAGTAATGTTAAGTATGGCCGTCGTTCCCGCGTCGAAATTCGAAAAATTTCCGTAGTTTGCGTAAGTCGTCCGTGAATAGGGATTTACGTCATTTACGTCCACGTCGAAACCAATAGGACTGTGCAGCTTACTTTGCCGCAATGCACACTGGGATATGTACACGGACGGCGCATGCGCCGTTCGTAAAATACGTCAATCACGTAAGGTCATCCCCCCATTACCATAAAACACGCCCCCTCAGCTAAATTTGAATTAGGCGCCATTACGCCCGCCCAATTTACGCTACGCCGATGTAACTTAGCAGGCAAGTACTTTGTGAATCATGTACTTGCCTCGCTAACTTACGGCGGCGTAGTGTAAACACGATACACTACGCCGCCGCAACGATACGCCTGCCTACCTGAATCTAGCTACTAGAGAGTGAAAATCTGTCAGGGCTGGGCTCAGCCCTTCCTTCTCTGTGCTGGCAGCTCAGCTGTCAGCTAATTGCCAGCTCCCATTTCTCCACAGTGATCCACCTGTTGATACCGCGTTTTTGCGGTAAAAATAGCGCTATTAAAACGCTCATAAAACGCTCCAAAAACGCCCATCTCCATTGCAATGAATTGAAAACGCTGTAAAATTGCGGTAAAATAGCTGTGTTTTACCGCTATTTTAACGCTCCGCTATAGGCGTTTCCAGTGTGAAAGGGCTCTAAAGCCTTCCAGTTTCATTGCTCTTTGCCTTCGCCTGTGTTAACATCACAGAGACTTTCTCCTGCGTTCCTGTTGAAGACCTGCTTGTCTGACGTTCCCCCTGGCTACAGATCCTGCCTGCTGTACTACTACCTTTATCGCTGGCTCTTGGACATTGGCTTGGCCGACTACCCGATCCAGTTACTGAACTCTGGCTATGTTTTGACTACGCTTACTGGGCCGGATTCAGATACATTGGCGTATCGGTCTGGCCCGCGTAACGTATCTCCGATACGTTACGCCACTCTAACTTTGGGCGCAAGTTCTTTATTCACAAAGAACTTGCGCCCTTAGTTAGAGCGGCGTAGCGTATGTGTTGTAATTCAAATGGGGATGTAGGGGGCGTGTTTTATTTAAATTTCCCTTGACCCCGCGTTTTTTACGTTTTACTTGAACGGCGCATGCGCCGTCCGTAAAATCTCTCAGTGTGCATTGCTCTAAATGACGTCGCAAGGACGTCATTGCTTTTGTCGTAAAGGTAAATTACGTCCATCCGTATTCGCGAACGACTTGCGCAAACAACGTAAAAATTTCAAAACTCGGCGCGGGAACGACGGCCATACTTTAGCTACCCCTCATATAGCAGGGGTAACTATAGGCCAGAAAAAGTCGAACGCAAACGAGGTAAAAAAAAAGCGCCGGGCGGTCGTTCGTTTCAGAATCGGCGTAACTTCTCATTTGCATATTCGTCGCATAATAATACGGAAGCGCCACCTAGCGGCCGGCCTGGAATTGCAGCCTAAGATCCGACGGTGTAAGACACTTCCACCTGTCGGATCTTAGGGATATCTATGCGTAACCTGATTCTATTAATCAGGCGCATAGATCCGACCGACGGAACTCAGAGATATGACGGCGTATCAGGAGATACACCGTCGTATCTCTTTCTGAATCCGGCCCACTCTGTTTATCTTTTTATTATTAAACAAGTGTGATTTAACTGTACTTCTGTTTCGGTCTGATTCATGGTTTCTGACAGGATCATACCCAGTGACATCAATTATCTATAATGAGCGATAGCTGGCTTCTCTAATTTAGAGGGTCATTTGGTTCTGTAAAGCTGGCTAGGATTGTGCATGCGGTGGCGGAATACACTTGGGATGTGGCTTAAAGTTTGTTGATTTTTTTTTCTGTGCTGCTCTCTGGCACATGTTTGAAGACCACATCGCAAACAAAGTTTACCTGTTTCTCTGAGGAACTGTACCTGCTTGACTTGCAGTACACTGCGGGACTTTTCCTTTTCTGTTTGGAGTTTAGTATCAATGTGTGACAATTTATTTTGTGTTGTAATACGATTTTCTATTGGCGCTGCACTGGTTTATATTATTGTTTTGGCCAATGGTATCTGTTGGTGTGCAAACAGCTTGCATTTCTTTCACTTATTCGCATTATTACAGTTTTTATTTTTTTCCACTGTGAGGGTTTGCCAGTGTTCATATGGCAACCTATTCTCTATATCAGTGGTCATCAACCCTGTACTCAGGGCCCACTAACAGGCCAGGTTTTATGCATTACCTTGGGGCAGGGGAGGGCTGGTAGGGGGGGCAGGGTGGAAATCTCCCCCCGGGCTGGTGACACTATGCACAGCCACTGGCCGTCACTACCAAATGCTGTTTTTGCAGAGCAGGAATATGCCTGCTGGAGCTCTGTTAAACACAGTTCACGGCCGCTGCTCACCTCCCACTGGCGGACTCTGATGTAAGGGGGGCCTCTGTGCGGACTCTGATGTAAGGGGGGGCCTCTGTGCGGACTCTGATGTAAGGGGGGGCCTCTGTGCGGACTCTGATGTAAGGGGGGGCCTCTGTGCGGACTCTGATGTAAGGGGGGCCTCTGTGCGGACTCTGATGTAAGGGGGGGCCTCTGTGCGGACTCTGATGTAAGGGGGGGCCTCTGTGCGGACTCTGATGTAAGGGGGGGCCTCTGTGCGGACTCTGATGTAAGGGGGGGCCTCTGTGCGGACTCTGATGTAAGGGGGGGCCTCTGTGCGGACTCTGATGTAAGGGGGGGCCTCTGTGGGGACTCTGATGTAAGGGGGGCCTCTGTGCGGACTCTGATGTAAGGGGGGGCCTCTGTGCGGACTCTGATGTAAGGGGGGGCCTCTGTGCGGACTCTGATGTAAGGGGGGGCCTCTGTGCGGACTCTGATGTAAGGGGGGGCCTCTGTGCGGACTCTGATGTAAGGGGAGGCTCTGTGCGGACTCTGATGTAAGGGAGGCCTCTGTGCGGACTCTGATGTAAGGGGGGCCTCTGTGCGGACTCTGATGTAAGGGGGGGCCTCTGTGCGGACTCTGATGTAAGGGGGGGCCTCTGTGCGGACTCTGATGTAAGGGGGGGCCTCTGTGCGGACTCTGATGTAAGGGGGGGCCTCTGTGCGGACTCTGATGTAAGGGGGGGCCTCTGTGCGGACTCTGATGTAAGGGGGGCCTCTGTGGGGACTCTGATGTAAGGGGGGGCCTCTGTGCGGACTCTGATGTAAGGGGGGGCCTCTGTGCGGTCTCTGATGTAAGGGGGGGCCTCTGTGCGGACTCTGATGTAAGGGGGGGCCTCTGTGCGGACTCTGATGTAAGGGGAGGCTCTGTGCGGACTCTGATGTAAGGGAGGCCTCTGTGCGGACTCTGATGTAAGGGGGGCCTCTGTGCGGACTCTGATGTAAGGGGGGGCCTCTGTGCGGACTCTGATGTAAGGGGGGGCCTCTGTGCGGACTCTGATGTAAGGGGGGGCCTCTGTGCGGACTCTGATGTAAGGGGGGGCCTCTGTGCGGACTCTGATGTAAGGGGGGGCCTCTGTGCGGACTCTGATGTAAGGGGGGCCTCTGTGCGGACTCTGATGTAAGGGGGGGCCTCTGTGCGGACTCTGATGTAAGGGGGGCCTCTGTGCGGACTCTGATGTAAGGGGGGGGGGCCTCTGTGCGGACTCTGATGTAAGGGGGGGCCTCTGTGCGGACTCTTGTGATCATGAAAAATCTTAGACTGTTTTCCTCGATCCATTACTTTTCCACGATCTATGGGCCGCTTGACTGGACTTGCCCCCCCAGGCCTAAGGCTGCCAGCCCTCCCCTGCCTTGGGGAGATGCAGACTAGAATACTGCAATCACTGAGCAGCAAATGAGAACACATATGATGTATTTCAGTTACCTTGCAAACCTGGCCTGTTAGTGGCCCCTGAGGACAGGGTTGATGAGCACTGTTCTATATGGTGTCAGACATGTTGCTAGAATTAGGAAGCGGCTGTGTTACAGTAAGGTTGGAGTTGGTGTCCTTTTAAGAGTGATATCACCGCTCAGCGTACAGTATAAGTTCAATGACACTACCCTCTGCATGCCACATGGTAGTACACAGGTGAGCAGGCAATTAACCCTTAAGAGGTACTATGCCATGGGGTTGTCAGTACTCATTGAGGCTGTGACAGTATACAACTGTGCTGGAGGATAGAGCCTTGCTACGCCCCCTTGAAGAGACTGTGTGAAAGGAGCAGTGTGAAGAACAGAGAAAGAAGGGACTACATTTGCTAGCCCAGAGCCTGTTTAACATTCATTGGAGCCTCACCTATTCCCAGTGAAGTATGCACCTGAACAAAGGTCCCACAGGAGGAGGCCAAAAGAGGGGCCCTATAGGAAGGGTAAAAGCGCACACTACAATGATGGTGGAAAATGGTTTTGGACACCTAGTATAAAAGCAGTGGTGGTCTGTGAACAGCCCCACTCTCAGTCCTGTCAAGTCTCCATTTTCGGACTTAGGGGTCTGGTATGAAACCATGCATGCAGCAAGCATTCAAGGTCAAACAGACTGCAGAACAGGGAACCCAGCACAACCGCTGAGTAGACTTAGCATCACATAGGTGTGGTAGAGCAATCACAGTGAAATGCTGAGTTTTTAGGGCCAGAAGTCACTGCAAAATGGTGGATTCTGGGGTAAAAATACAGGATCTGGGGGTCTGGTTTGACTTCCAGCAGCTGCATGAAAGTAGAATCTACATGCATGACCAGGATTATAGCCATTTATTATATATGCATAGGGGTAGATTCAGGCAGGGAGAGCGTATTTGTGTGCGGGCGTAACGTATCCTATTTACGCTACGCCTCTGCAACTTTGACAGGCAAGTGTAGTATTCACAAAGCACTTGCTCCGTAAGTTGCGGCGGCGTAGCGTAAATAGGCCGGCGTAAGCCCGCCTAATTCAAATGTGGAAGATGTGGGTGTGTTTTATGCAAATTTATTGTGACCCCATGTAAATGACGCTTTTTCCGAACGGCGCATGCGCCGTCCGTGAAAGTATCCCAGTGCGCATGCTCCAAATTAACCCACAAAAAGCCAATGCTTTCGACGTGAACGTAAATTACGCACAGCCCTATTCGCGAACGACTTACGCAAACGACGTAATCTACGGAAAATTTGACGCTGGACCGACGTCCATACTTAACATTGGCTGCGCCTCATATAGCAGGGGTAACTTTACACCGGAAAACGCCTTACGTAAACGGCGTATCTGCACTGCGACGGCCGGGCGTACGTTCGTGAATAGGCGTATCTAGCTGATTTACATATTCTAGGCGTAAATCAGCGTACACGCCCCTAGCGGCCAGCGTAAATATGCAGTTAAGATACGACGCCGTAGGAGACTTACGCCGGTCGTATCTTAGCAACATTTAAGCGTATCTCAGTTTGAGCATACGCTTAAAGTTGCGACGGCGCGGATTCGGACTTACGTATCTACAGATACGCCCGTCGTAAGTCTTTCTGAATCTGGCCCATAGTCTCCAACTCCAAATATTGTAGAGGGGTCAGTTAACCCTACGTGTGCCCTGTCTCCAACAGTGAAAAGCTGTGGCCTTGTCAGGAACCACTACCGGTGGACCACTGAAGACTAGAAGATCTTAAGGACCAATGAATCAGACACTGAAAGCTTTGGTTCAACGCACAAGGTTTTTGTACATTGTCCAGTAGGAGAAAGGGGTTCTTTTCTGAACCAAGAGCGAGTGACTTGTACTGAGCGACTGGCACCCTAAATCAAAAGGTCTACTACTGCAATACTTAGGACTATAAATAGTAGGGCAGGGGCTAATCCAACAAGATATTGACTCAAACCATACCTTAATGCCTCGTACACACGGTCGGAATTTCCTACAAGAAAAGTTCGATGTGAGCTTTTGGTTCGGAAATTCGGACTGTGTGTAGGCTCCATTGGACTTTCCAATGGAATTTCCGACAGCAAAAATTCGAGAGCCGGTTCTCAAATTTTTAGACGGGAAAAGTTCTTGTCGGAAAATTCCGATCGTCTGTATGCAATTCCGACGCACCAAAAACATGCATTCTCTGAATCATTGAACTTAAAGCGGTAGTAAAGCCTTTTTTTTTTCATCTCTGAAAAGCAAAAGCCATAATGATCTTACTTACCTTGGAACGAGGTTAGAGGAACGTACTTGGTCCACGCCGAGGGAGATGTCATCTTGCCTCGGCGTGTCTTCCGGGTATCGCCGCTCCAGCGCTGTGATTGGCTGGAGCGGCGATGACGTCACTCCCGCGCGTGAGATTTCCTGGCCTTTAGCCGAAGATCCCACCTGCGCATGCGCCACTGCAGTCAGCGGCGCATTGCGAGGGGAATATCTCCTAAACCATACAGATTCCAGTCACGATAAAAATCGCAAATCGCCGCCATTACTAGTAAGAAAATAATAATAAAAATGCCATAAAACTATCCCCTATTTTGTAGATGCTAGAACTTGTGTGCAAACCAATCAATATATGCTTATTGTGTTTTTTTACCAAAAATATGTAGAAGAATACGTATCGATCTTAACTGTGGAAAAAATGTTTTTTTATATATATTTTTTGGGGATATTTAATTTAGCAAAAAGTAAAAAATATTGAATTTTTTTCAAAATTGTCGCTCTTTTTTTGTTTATAGCACAAAAAATGAAAGCCGCAGAGGTGGTCAAATACCACCAAAAGAAATCTCTATTTGTGGGGAAAAAAAACGTTAATTTTGTTTGGGAGCCACGTGCAATTGTCAGTTAAAGCGACGCAGTGGCGAATCGCAAAAGTCCTCTGGTCTTTGGCCAGCCAAATGGTCCGAGGCTTAAAGCGGAGCTCCACCCTAAAGTGGAACTTCCACTCATCGGAACCCTCCCCCCTCCGGTGTTACATTTGACACCTTTCAGGGGGGTGCAAATACCTGTCTACCCACACAGTCTGCGGGTAGACTGGAAAACACACGGCTCCCAGAACACAGCGGGGACCAGTGAGCACGGCATAGTGCGACTCGCGCATGCGCAGTAGGGAACCAGGCAGTGAAGCCGCAATGCTTCACTTCCTGGTTCCCTCACTGAGGATGGCGGGGGGAGCAGCAGAGTGACGAGCGATCGCTCGTCCTCTGCTGCCGGCGCCGCTGGACTCCAGGACAGGTAAGTGTCCTAATATTAAAAGTCAGCAGCTGCAGTATTTGTAGCTGCTGGCTTTTAATATATTTTTTTCGGCGGAGCTCCGCATTAAGTGGTGAAAGTGACGCTGGGGGCTGGACGGGAAGGGGTTTACACAAACATGCTGCAGAAATGACAACTAGAAGAATGGGAAGAACATTTTTCCTTATAGGGAAGAAACAATATTCTGCTTTTTTTTGGCCCCCCAAAGTTTTCTCCTTGCTCAGCACATAAAGATGTCAAGTCCACGCTAATTAGCTCTTAAAAAGACACAAATTAGATCTGCGCAGCAAACAGCGATTATAATCAAGATGAATCTCTCACCATTAGGGAACAGAAGCTTGGTGAAAAGAATGGAGTATAGAGAAGTATAATAAAATGCAGAGGAGTAGGTATGATGGACAGTTTGGTCTGTGACATGAAATAAACAGATGCTAGGGAAGAAATACAGAGTGTTCTTTGCACAATTCCCTGCATGAAAGTCGTGTAACAATGGCATTGCACTTTTTTTATATTTTTTTATCCCTGCGTGCTTTATGCTTTTTTAGTTTGTGGTTTGCTACACACAAATGTGATCACCACTTGGAGTTACCTCCTCCCTTCATTTTTTTATTTCCTACAAAAAATATCCCTGTAGACGCACGCCGATTATTGCAAAAATGCTGTCGGTTACCGTATTTATCTTGCTATAATGCGCCCTGGCGTATAGCGCGCACCCCCGAACTTGAAGGAAAATTCCTGAAAAAAAAACATACTTACAGTTTGGATGCCCCTCATCGGTGTCTTGCCCGTCGTCCATCGGCGGCCTCGTCCGGTCCGGCGTCTTTCTGCGGCCATCGTGGTGTCCTCCCCGCTCGATCCCCGCGCTGTGTTTGAACCACTCCGCCGACATATACCGAGCGCAGTACACTCGGGTATAGTCGGGCAGGCTCGGCTCCTCTCGCGTACAGGACGTGACTGCGAGAGGAGCCGAGCCTGCCCGACTATACCCGAGTGTACTGTGCTCGGTATATGTCGGCGCAGTGGTTCGGTATCGGCGAGTACTTGGAAAAAAAGTATCGGTACTTGTACTCGGTCCTAAAAAAGTGGTATCGGGACAACCCTAGTTCAAACACAGCGCGGGAAGCGGGTATCGGCGTATATCATGCACCCACGATTTTGCCCTGATTTTCAGGGAAAAAAAGTGCGCGGTATACGCCAAAAAATACAGTATTTTCCTCAGGGGCACATAACACACACACACATATATATATATATATATATACAAACATACATACAGTACAGACCAAAAGTTTGGACACATCTTCTCATTCAAAGAGTTTTCTTTATTTTCATGACTATGAAAATTGTAGATTCACACTGAAGGCATCACAACTATGAATTAACACATGTGGAATTATACATAACAAAAAAAAGTGTGAAACAACTGAAAATATATTTCATATTCTAGGTTCTTCCACCTTTTGCAGCAGACACATCTCTAGAACTGGTAAGAGGAGACTGTGTGAATCAGGCCTTCATGGTAGAATATCTGCTAGGAAACCACTGCTAAAGAAAGGCAACAAGCAGAAGAGACTTGTTTGGGATAAAGAACACAAGGGATGGACATTAGACCAGTGGAAATCTGTGCTTTGGTCTGATGAGTCCAAACTTGAGATCTTTGGTTCCAACCCCCGTGTCTTTGTGCGACGCAGAAAAGGTGAACGGATGGACTCTACATGCCTGGTTCCCACCGTGAAGCATGGAGGAGGAGGTGTGATGGTGTGGGGGTGCTTTGCTGGTGACACTGTTGGGGATTTATTCAAAATTGAAGGCATACTGAACCAGCATGGCTACCACAGCATCTTGCAGCGGCATGCTATTCCATCCGGTTTGCGTTTAGTTGGACCATCATTTATTTTTCAACAGGACAATGACCCCAAACACACCTCCAGGCTGTGTAAGGGCTATTTGACCAAGAAGGAGAGTGATGGGGTGCTGCGCCAGGTGACTACCTCTTGAAGCTCATCAAGAGAATGCCAAGAGTGTGCCAAGCAGTAATCAAAGCAAAAGGTGGCTACTTTGAAGAACCTAGAATATGAAATATATTTTCAGCTGTTTCACACTTTTTTGTTATGTATCATTCCACATGTGTTATTTCATAGTTTTGATGCCTTCAGTGTGAATCTACAATTTTCATAGTCATGAAAATAAAGAAAACTCTTTGAATGAGAAGATGTGTCCAAACTTTTGGTCTGTACTGTATAAAAAAAGTGATATAGTACAAATAATAATAATAATAATAATACCAAGCTTTGTCTCACGAAGCTCATACTCAACCATGTGCTCACAACTGACAG
This sequence comes from Rana temporaria, assembly GCF_905171775.1. NCBI lineage: Eukaryota > Metazoa > Chordata > Amphibia > Anura > Ranidae > Rana > Rana temporaria. Next base: position 27,934,103 of record NC_053497.1, on the reverse strand, counting down.
GACCAGCTTGTGCATGGCTTTTAGTAATTGCATAGAGAGTGGCGGGTTAATACGTGAGCAATAACTGCGGATTTCCCAGAGAAAAGGGGGAAACAATCTTCTCAGTCCACTTACAATTATGTTTAAGCAGTAATGAACCCAAAAACAAAAAATTGTTACTATATTGCTGCTTACCAATCGTTCATAGACTGATCAAAATTTGGCTGACTCAGCAGGAACTGGCTGAATTTCAATCCATCTATAGGCAGGCTGGTTGTACTGAACTCAATCTTTTGATCGACTTCAGTTCAACCAGCCTGCCATTTTTTTTTGCTTAACCACTTCCTTACTGGGCACTTAAACCCCCTTCCTGCCCAGAGGACTTTTTGCGATTCGGCACTGCGTCGCTTTAACTGACAATTGCGCGGTCGTACGACGTGGCTCCCAAACAAATTTGACGTCCTTTTTTCCCCACAAATAGAGCTTTCTTTTGATGGTATTTGATCACCTCTGCAGTTTTTATTTTTTGCGCTATAAACAAAAATAGAGCGACAATTTTGAAAAAAAAATATATTTTTTACTTGTTGCTATAATAAATAGCTCAATTTTTTATTTTTATTTTTTTTTTATCCTCAGTCTAGGCCGATACGTATTCTACATATTTTTAGTAAAAAAAAAAACGCAAATATGGTTTGCGCAAAAGTTATAGCGCCTACAAAATAAGGGACAGAATTATTTTTTATAATTTTTTTTTTACTAGTAATGGCGGCGATCTGCGATTTTTATTGCGACTGCGACATTATGGCGGACACATCGGACACTTTTGACACATTTTTGGCACCATTCACATTTATACTGCAATCAGTGCTATAAATATGCACTAATTACTGTATAAATGTGACTGGCAGGGAAGGGGTTAACACTAGGGGGTGAGGAAGGGGTTAAATGTGTAGCCTAATTAGTGTTCTAACTGTGGGGGGAGGGGGGTGACTGGGGGAGGTGACCGATCTGTGTCTCTATGTACAAGAGACACAGATCCGTCTCCTCTCTCCCTGACAGCACCACTGTCTGCGAGAGCCGGGAATGAGAAATGATCTCATATGTAAACATATGAGATCATCTCTCATTGGCCGCACAGATCGCCTAGCAAACGACCACTCCGATTGGCCGTTCACGGCGATCTGTGATTGGCTGTGTCCAAGGGACACGGCCAGCACAGAAGTTCCCCGCTGCGCGCTCGGGAGCGCGCGCGGGGAACGCGGAAAGGGGCGGCCGTAAAAACACGGCGCCCCAGAGAAGTAGAACCACCCTGCGGCCGTATATAGTCGTACGGCCGTCGGGAAGTGGTTAAAGGAGTTGTAAAAAAAAAAAAAAGTTTTGCTGAAATGACTGTTTACAGGGTATAGAGACATAATAGTTAACCGATTCCTTTTAAAAACGATAAAAAATAGATAAAAATCAATCATATAATGTACCTGTAGTTTTTTAGTTTTGTTTTTGCATGCTGTTTCCTGCTTCTTTTCTGTACAGAGCCACAGAGCCAATACAGGGCAGTGATGGTTTGGAAAACAAAACTGATTGGTGCTGAGGGGTTTTAGACACACAGTAATCACACCTCCTTGATTAGTGACCACAGAGAGAAATCTCCCAGTACTGTGGTCATCAGGAAACAGACAACCAGGAAGTGTGGAGATCAGAGAAGAATTACAGCAACTTGAGAGTAAAAACGAACAATGAGGACATGAAAACAGCACTGCATTAAGGTAAAGGAAGCTATTAAGATAACAAAAAAAATTCCTTTACAAACCCTATTAATCATTGCTGGTGGCTATTGCTGGCAGCAGTGATCATTGCATTCTGACAGATGGAAAACCTTGCTCTGTCAGAATACAATGGAGCTATGGGAGGGATTCCTCCATCAACACTGACCGTGTTAATGGGGAAATCAAGCAATTTTCTTTTCTTCCTTGGTTGAAGGAAAAAAATTGCCTGCCTAAGATGGTGGCTGATTTTTTTTTTTTTTTTTTTTCCTTTATTTCGCCGTGTTGATCTGGCCAGTAAGTCTGTTATTTTTCAAATTAGTTTAACAGACCAAGCAAAAAGTCCAGCAAAAGTGGCAGATAGAGGGTTGAGATAAACACCGACGGTGGTGGGGGGTGGGTGCAAGGGGGTTTACAATGGTCGGCTTTTATTAATTTACTGTGTGTAAAAAAAAAAATGTCTGTAACTGCAGATCTAAATAGCCAGATTCACGTAGATGGCCGCAACTTTAAGGCGGCATAGCTTAAGGCATTTAAGCTACGCCGCTGTAAGTTAGTGAGGCAAGTACATGATTCACAATGTACTTGCCTGCTAAGTTACGGCGTCGTAGCCTAAAGCGGGCGGGCGTAATGGCGCCCAATTCAAATTTAGCTAAGGGGGCGTGTTTTATGTTAATGGGGCTTGACCTGACGTTTTTGATGTTTTTTTTTAACTGCGCATGCGCCATGCGCCTACATTTCCCAGTGTGCATTGCGGCTACGTCCGCCGCACGGGCCTACTGATTTAGACGTGGACGTAAACTACGTAAATCCCTATTCACGGACGACTTACGCAAACGACGTAAAATTTTCGAATTTCGACGCGGGAACGGCGGCCATACTTAACATTACTATTCCATCTATTTGATGGAATAACTTTAGGTGGCCTATCTCTTACGTAAACGGCGTAAATGTACTGCGGCGGCCGGGCGTACGTTCGTGAATAGGCGTATCTACTGATTTGCATATTCTACGCCGACCGCAATGGAAGCGCCACCTAGCGGCCAGCAGAAATATTGCAACCTAAGATAGGACGGCGCAAGCCGTCTAATCTTAGATATGTTTAAGCGTATCTCTGTTTGAGAATACACTTAAACATAGGTCGGCACAGATTCTGAGTTAGGTCGGCGTATCTACTGATACGCCGACCAAACTCTACCTGAATCTACCTAAAAGTGTTTTTCATTTGTTAAGACAAGTCCATCTAAATCTGCAAGTGCATCCAACACAACCGTCTCCGAGACGGACAAGGCTGCTGTCCAAAGAGGTCCATGTTAGTCCTCCAAAAAGTGAAGTAAACCTAACTGCTCATTGGCGCTCTAAACAGTGATTCACCGTGGATCACTTTTCAGAGGGCACTTAGCAAGTGGCTGGGAGGTGTCAATTCGCCTCCTTACTGCCTATTTTAAACCTTAAGCCCCCGTTTACATCGGGCCAATTTGACCTGTCAAATCGCATGCCAAATGGTAGCCTATTGCTGGCAACGGCACTGTCCGAATCAGTGCAACGTCAACCTTGCGGCGCCGCACCGATTCTCAAAAGTAGTTCCTGCACCACTTTTGGGGACGACTTCAATAGACCTCTGTGCATGAACCCGTACAGATGTCTTTCAAATCGTCCCCGACTCATATTGAAATGCTGGTTTGAAATTGTGCGAGCTTCGCTGAATTTACGCGATTTCAAACCCGCATTCAGTGTGAACCTGGGCTAAAAGCAGCGCAGCCCCAACTGCTTCAGTATTACCTGCTGAACTGGATGGGGCATCATACTTACTGCGACACACGTATACAACCCGTTTAGTTGCCTTGTTGCTCAACCACCTGTATTTACTGCCCCCTCAACCATAATTGTAAGCTTAGCCTAAGACAGGCAGTGTGTTACTGGCCGGGTCACCATGTAAAAATAAAAAGGGGGAAAGAAAAAAGCCCTAAAAATTAAAAAGAAATGCAGCCATCACATTTATGATTAGTAAGCTGCAATATGTAAAATGTTTGTTTTTGGGGGTTAATTCCACTTTAAAATGATTCCCAGATTAAAAATCATGGAGCGTTTGGTGGTGACGCAAACATATTGATGACCGGCAGATTGTCTCTTTAGTGTGCAACAGAGCCTCTAATTTTCTTACCTCCTTCTCTATTTCTGCCAGAGACTTGATTGTAATTCCCAGAAGGTCAATCTGCTGCATCTAAAATATGAAAAAATATATATATTTATATATCTTCAATTAAAAAGCAGACATTAAGTAATCTAAGTATCTGATGACAGACACAATTAATAAATACTCCAAGCTTTGACTGACATTTGCACTCTAACTAAAGTGACTTGCAGTTTGTCTATTTGACCACTTGAGGGCAGAAAAGCCAAAGGAATTTCAACAATCACGACAATAAGTATTAATTCTGTATCACATGCATTCCTGTGTCGAATATTTAAAAAAGGGTTTTCGTATACAAAAATGCCCATATTTAGTGAAACAGATTATAATGCCGCGTACACACGAAACAGATTCTAATAAACACGATAATTTTTCGGCTTGTAAAAAACTAAGTTTTTCAGCCTCTAGAAAAAACATTTTTTTTTCAAATTCATCATTAAAACGACGTTGCCTACACACGATAGTGAAAAAAAATGATCTAGCAAAGCGCGGTGACGTACAACGGCACTATAAAGGGGAACTTCCATGCGAATGACGCCACCCTTTGGGCTGCTTTTGCTGATTTCCTGTTAGTAAAAGACGATTCGCGCTTTTCTGTCTGTTACAGCGGGATGAATGTGCTTACTCCATTACGAACGGTAGTTTTACTAGAACGAGCGCTCCCGTCTCATAACTTGCTTCCGAGCATGCGTGGGTTTTTCACGTCGTTAAAGCCCACACACGACCATTTTTTTACAACCCGAAAAACGACAACGTTTAAAACAACGTTAAAAAATAGAGCATGTTCAATTTTTTTTTTTTTTTTTTTTCGTTTTTCAGAACCCGAAAAATGCTGTCAAGCCCACACACGATCATTTAAAAAAAAACGTTTGTTTTTTACAAGCCAAAAAATGATCGTGTGTACGCGGCATTACAGTATGCTTTTATATTTAAACATCAAAAATGTACCATTCTTTAAGGCAGACTTACAATGCATAGCACAACCCAATTGCTCCTTATAGTCAGAACCACTTTCTGAACCACATTCTCATTTTGGATTTACACAGCAAAGTACAAAGCTCTGTATTGCTTTCCCTATAAAATACATTTACATGACTCGTAAAGGAAATATTCCCTTGGTACAAAAGGGATGATCAACTTCCAATCAATTTAGTTATAATCTCCCAAAATTACAAATGTCAATGTATCCAGTTTTTGTGGTTGCCATAACATGAATACAAAGAGATGGCCTTGGAAATGGGAATTGTAGATATATAGCTAGATTCAGAAAGAGTTAAGCCGGCGTATCAGTAGATACGCCGTCGTAACTCTGAATCTGCGTCGTCGTATCTTTAAGTGTATTCTCAAAATGAGATACAATTAAATCTAGCTAAGATACGAAGGCCTGCGTGAACGCTGATTTACGCCTAGAATGAGTAAATCAGCGAGATACGCCTATTCACGAACGTACGCTTGCCTGTCACAGTAAAGATACGCCGTTTACGTAAGGCGTTTTCAGGCGTAAAGTTAGTCCAACAAATAGCTGGCCTAGCCAATGTTAAGTATGGACGTCGTTCCCGCGTCGAATTTTGAGAAATTTAACGTCGTTTGCGTAAGTCGTCCGTGAATGGGGCTGGACTTAATTTACGTTCACGTCGAAACCAATAAGTCCTTGCGGCGTACTTTGGAGCAATGCACACTGGGATATGTCCACGGACGGCGCATGCGTCGTTCGTTAAAAACGTCAATCACGTCGGGTCACGATTCATTAACATAAAACACGCCCCCCTGTTCCTCATTTGAATTAGGCGCGCTTAGGCCGGCACATTTACGCTACGCCGTTGTAAATTAGGACGCAAGTGCTTTGTGAATAGCAAACTTAGTTGGTACGTAGTTGGTGATCAGGTTTGCACACATCTCAGGGGGGATTTTGATCCACTCTAAATCCTTAAAGGGCAAGTTCACCTTTACAGAAAAATCTGTAAGGTGAACTTACACAGGTTCCCCCTCCTCTCCTCCCCCTCCTGGGCCTGCTGACCTGGACCGTGGCAATCTCCGGTTCTAAGCCCCGATATGTCCACGCCAGGAGTCCAGGGCTTAGAAATCCCCTGAGCTGAATGTCCAAAATGCCCCTCGTTTGGAGGGACGTTTTGGAGAATTATAATTGGTCAGTGGCGTCAGATGGGCGGCGCCAACCAATCAGCAGCTGCATAGCCCATCCTGTCAGCTATGGAGAAGACGCGTGACTGCAGAGAGGATTTCTAAGCCCCAAACTCCTGCCACAGATATATCGGGGGGTTAGAATCGGAGATTGCCGTGGTCCAGGTCAGCAAACCCGGGAGGGGGACCTGTGTAAGTTCACCGTAAAGGTGAACTTAAACTAGGGTTTCTTGGCTGTCGCTTGGCAACTCAAAGTTTCAGCTCCCTCCATACATTTTCTATAGGAATAAGGTCTGGAGACTGGCTAGGCCACCTTAATGTGCTTCTTCTTTGTTGCCTTGGTGGTATGGGTCAGTCTCATGCTAAACGACCCATCTTCATTGTTCTGGCTGAGGGAAGAAGGCTCTCATTGCCCCTTCAATGCGGCAAAGTTGGCCTGTACCTTTAGTAGAGAAACAGCTCCAAAGTGTAATGTTTCTCCGTGCTTGACTGTAGGGATGGTGGTCAGTCAAAGATCATGGTGGTCATAGTCAGCATTTTTCTTCACGGCGAGTCACGTTAACGCCAAAAAGCTCAATTTTGGTCTTATCTGACCACAGCACTTTCTCCCAATCCTCCTCTGAATCATTTATTATTATTATACAGGATCTATGTAGCACCAATAGTTTGCACAGCACTTTACAACATCAGGGCAGACAGTACAGTTACAATACAATTCAATACAGGCTGAATCAGATGGCCTCAGAGGCGTATCTAGTGAAAATAGCGCCTATGGCAAGCACTGAAACTGCGCCCCTGTCGAAACAATTGAAACCCATCTTTCAGATAACCTTAACAAAAAAAAAACAGCTAACAAAACTAGTGATATTTATCATCCCTTGTGATACCTCGGGTGGTGACATATCCTCTTTATGGAGAAATCTCTGTTTTTTTAGACCCCCGATACCTCCTCTGCCCTCCAGTTAAATGCAGAACCAATACTGGAAATCTTCATCACTTAAGGCCTCAGTTTTCACAGAGGAGAGGGAGAAACTGATGTTCCTCCTTCTTCTTTGTGCACTGCCAATCTGACCAGATGGAATGGGAGAGGCTGGGAGAACAGGGGAGGGCTGTGGCTGAACGCAGCAGGGATAGCGCTGCCATTGTCCATTAGCAAAGGTGCTGAAAAAAAGATCCTGCCTATGCTTGGGAGGAGGGAAGAAGAGACCTTCAGACCCTGGGAAGTGCCTTACTGCCCAGCCACTCAACAGTGCCCCCTTCATATGGCACTTGCCATGGCTGCCATACCCTAGATACGCCACTGGATGGCCTTGCTCGTTAGAGCTTAGAATTTAGAAGGGAGGGTCAGGTGAAACAACGGGTAATAACTGTAGGGGATGAACTGATGGAGAAACTGAAAATGCAGTTGTTAGGTGTGGGTAGGATAGGCTTCTCTGAATAGGAGGGTGTAGGTAGGATAGGCTTCTCTGAATAGGAGGGTTTTCAGGGATCGTCTAAAAGCCAAAAGAGTAGGATTTAGTTCACGTTTGTAGCTCTAGACAAGTTACTCATGCATTCATAATGATCACAAACTGGTTCTCCTAAGATCCTTTGCTGGCATTTCCTTACTCATCAGCATAAGGAACCCGGTTGCCTTGTCAGTTCAATGCCGTATTTGTTGCCTGTCTATGGCTGTGCAATCTCTGTCTAGTAGAGATACTACACAGAACCTTTCAGATGCCCAAGTTTCAAGAGTGTCGACCATCTGCACTTCAGACTCCCAACTCCAGTAGTAATGGGTATTCGACCTAAAGTCTGACATTAAAAAAAAAAATCTTTGCAGAGAAAGGGAGGTAGCCAAATGGAACCGTTCTGCTCTTTCCTTTAACCACTTTACAACCAAGGACGTCATATGACGTCCTTGACTTTGTGCGGTGATATCTGAATGATGGGTGCAGCTACAGGCATCATTCAGATATCACCGTCTTCAGCCGGTGATTCTGTGCACAATAAGAAAGATCAAAGTGGCAGTTCCGCCGCTTGATCATTCTTATAGGCGGCGGGAGGGGACGCCCCCCACCCTCCCGCCGCCATTCGGTGCTTCTCCGGGCTCCCCCGTGCCATCGGGGGCTCGGAGAGCGAATCGGCCGGCGCTTGCTGGGAAAGCATACAGATGACTGATGACCAGATGGTCACCGGACATCTCTATGACCGTCGGAGGTCCGGGCGCGACGTTATGACGTCACGCCCGGTACCCGGAAGTAAACAAAGCCGCAATCGCGGCTGTCGGCATTAGATCTGTGAATTTTTTTTCACCGATCTAATGCTTGTAATTGACCCCCACATCTCTCCATAAAGAGGACCTGTCACAGTGATTACAATTACAAGGGATGTTTATATTCCTTGTAATAGGAAATAAAAGTGATCAAAAAAAAATATGTAAAATAAATAAAGTGTAAAAATAAAAACATTAAGTAAAATAAAAATAAAATATATATATGTTTTTAAAACGCCCCTGTCCCCGGTAGCTCACACTTAGAAGCGAACACGCATGCAAGTCCCGCCCACGTATGTAAACACCATTCAAACCCCACATGTGAGGTATCGTCGCATGCGTTAGAGCGTGTGCAACAATTCTAGCACTGGATCTCCTCTGTAACTCGAAAATAGTAACCTGTAAAAAAAATTTAAGCGTCGCCTATGGAGATTTTTAAGTACCGAAGTTTGGCGCCATTCCATGAGTGTGCGCAATTTTAAAAAGTGTGACATGTTAGGTATCTATTTACTCGGCATAACATCGTCTTTCACATTATACAAAAAGATTGGGCTAACTTTACTGTGTTGCTATTTTTAATCCATGAAATCATTTCTTTTGCGCAAATACCGTGCGAGGAAAAAAAGTTGCAATGACTGCCATTTTATTCCCTAGGATGTCAGCTAAAAAAATATATATATATAATGTTTGGGGGTTCTTATTAACTTTCTAGCAAAAAATTAGATTTTTACATGAAGGAGAAAAGTGCCAAAGTAGGCCCGGTTGTCAAGTGGTTAAAAATATGATCCTACGGTGACTACTTACCGCTTCTGATGCGCAGGCAAACTTCTCAGATATCATGAAGGGAACACCGTCCATTGCTGAAACATATAGAATTCTCATTAGAGAACATAGGATTGGAACATACCACTTTTAAACAAACAAACAAGCAGCAAATATCTTTTGGTCAACAACACACAATTACAAAAATAGTTTGCCCATTGCTCCCATGTGAAAAGACACATTTAGAAAAAAGAAAGGCGTCTCCTCTAGACTAAGCCAGCCCACATCTTCCTCATCTGTGTGTCTGTCAAAGCATGGCGTGCGGGAACAGCTCGGTATAACAAGCCGTCTCGGTGTCACCTGCAGTCATTAAAATTGAAGCCGCTTCATCTGGGCGTTGTGCCACTGTATGGAATACAGAGAGGAAAACCCATGCCAAGGGCTCAGAAGTGTAATTAGCATCCTCCTAAACAAACGAGCTTCCACACAGCTGTAATTAAGCAAGCTTGTAATTAAGCCGATGCCCTTTATCATACAGATCATGCTTAAAAACGCTTTGAAGGATGGACGTGTTATTAATGCGATAATGTCAAATCACAGATATTCGCCAAGGCGGTCATTGTTTCTCCAGTTCCAGGACATACAAAACAACATAAAACCCCTTCTGAAAATCTATCGTAGAAAATCCATCATAAAAAGTGCACATTTTTTCAGCTTCCTTAAAAGGCATTGCAATATTGTCATTAAAGCGGGAGTTCACCCGAAATTTTTTTTTTAACATTAGATTGATGCTCATTTTGTCTAGGGGAAGCGGGTAGTTTTTTTTAAAATCAAAGCCGTACTTACCGTTTTAGAGATGCATCTTCTCCGCCGCTTCCGGGTATGGTCTTCGGGACTGGGCGTTCCTACTTGATTGACAGGCTTCCGACAGGCTTCCGACGGTCGCATCCATCGCGTCACGAGTAGCCGAAAGAAGCCGAACGTCGGTGCGGCTCTATACGGCGCCTGCGCACCGACGTTCGGCTACTTTCGGAAAATCGTGACGCGATAGATGCGACCGTCGGAAGCCTGTCAATCAAGTAGGAACGCCCAGTCCCGCAGCCCATACCCGGAAGCGGCGGAGAAGATGCAGCTCTAAAACGGTAAGTACAGCTTCGATTTAAAAAAAACTACCCGATTGCCCTTGACAAAATGAGCATCAATCGAAGGTTAAAAATTAACATTTCCGGGTGAACCTCCACTTTAAAGGAGTTGTAAAGGAAAAACATTTTTGGGCTAAAATTAATGTCTGCAAGGTAGACAGACAGAATAGTGTAATGATTCTGTTAAAAAACGAGTAAATACCTATTTAAAGTGGAGGTTCACCCTAAAAAACAATTTTTAACATTAGACTAAGCATAATAAGGGCATTTACTTTCGGCAGGTCTTTTTTTTTTTTTCTCTGTACATACCTTTATATTCTGATTTGGTCCAGGGCTTCCGCATTCTGATGACTTCCGGGACTGGGAGTTCCTATCCCTGCCTCAGGGTTCCGATGACTGCGGGACTGGACGTTCCTATCCTTCGGTTCGATGATTGACGGCTTGTGAAACAGGTGACCTGTTGCACAACACGCGTCACCAGATTTCCGGAAATAGCCGAGCTAAGAGTCAGCACTATACGGCGCCTGCGCCCGCCGTGTAGAGCTGACTGCGCAGGCGCCGTATAGTGCCGACTCGCAGCTCGGCTATTTCCCGACATCTGGTGACGCGCCTTGTGCGACAGGTCACCTGTTTCACAAGCCGTCAATCATCGAACAGAAGGATAGGAACGCCCAGTCCCGCAGTCATCGGAACCCGGAAGCCCTGGACAAAAACAGAATATAAAGGTATGTACAGAGAAAAAAAAATAATTACCTGACAAAAGTAAATGCCCTTACTATGCTGGCTCTGCTAGATTTAATGTTCCATTTTTTTTTTTTGGATGAAATTCCTTCATCTATATCACCTCCGGTGTTCTAGTTTCTGTTCTCTCATTCACTTCCTGGTTTGCGGCGCTCGTTCATGTAAGAACTACATTTCCCAGTATGAATTGCGGCACGCCCAGTAATTCACACCTCCTTGAAGTCTCTAACATGTAGAGAGCGTCCTGCCGCACAGATGTAGTTCCCAGGAGGGGGTGAGCACGTCACTGACCACCGCAGTAAAGCCTCCTGTCACGGTGGTCAGTAAAATCAGACAAGCAGGAAGTGAACAGAACAGAGAAGAAATAGAGCAACTTCTGAGCAAAAATGAACAATGAGGAAGTGAAAAGAGGAATGTCTGCAGGTAAAGGATGCTTATTATGAAAACATTTTTTTTCCTTTACAACCCCTTTAAGTTTAACTGTTCAGAAAACTGGATTCATAAGTCTGTTTTTCATTTTATTTTTAATTTGGAGTGTTGCTACTGCAGTGCATGTTTGTTTCTCTAAATCAGGGGTCTCTAAACTTTCGAAAAAAAGGGCCAGTTTACTGCCCTTGAAATTTTAGGGGGGCCGGACTGTGGCCAGTGGGAGTAGAAATCTCCAGAGGATTGGTGGTGGATGAGAGTAAAAACATTACATCATTGGTGTCAGTGAGAGGAATAGTGCCCCTATCATTAGTGTTAGTGGGAGATAGATTTCCCCATCAGTGATGTCAGTGGGAGGAATAGTGCCCCACACAGTGGTGTAGTGGTTAGCACTTTCACCTAGCAGCAAAAGGGTCGCTGGTTCAAATCCCGACCACGACACCATCTGCCTGGAATTTGCATGTTCTCCCTGTCTGCATGGGTTTCCTCCGGGTACTCCGGTTTCCTCCCACACTCCAAAGACATGCTGGTAGGTTAATTGGATCCTTTCCAAATTGGCCCAGTATATATGTGTTCATGACTGTGTGTCCCAAGCGTGTCGAGATCCTACAGGGTAAATGACCGCACCAGCCTGGCTGCAAAAAAAAGCGCCAAGAGGCGATTCAGTTTGCATGTGTAGCACTATACAAGTCACTCATTCATTCATAATTGATGTCAGTGGGAAAATTAGTTCCCCATCTCTGGTGTGACTGGGAGGAATAGTACCCCATCATTGGCATTAGTGGGAGGAATAATGCCCCTTAATTGGTGTCAGTGGGAGAATTAGAGACGCCAATACATAGAGAGACGTGGTACGCAGAGATCATGCCTCTTTGTCTTTGCAGTATATCTCTGTACAATTTTCAGCAGTTACTGGCATATCTAGGAGAGGTACCTTATAAACACACCTATAGCAGTACATGATTATCTCTGCAGACTACCGATATCATGGGAAAATAGCAACAAATAAAAACTCTATGGCTGATTTACAGAAACTTTCAGAGAAGAAAGGATTCTGGCTGTCACATTTTTAGAACAGGCACTAAAACTAAAGTGGCTGTAAGACTCAGAAATGAAGAATGAACACCTATCCTTCTATAGTGTGTATGTGCCTCAGTGCAAAGCACTATGTGCGATTTCTGTTTTCTCTCTCATTCCTCTATCTGCAGGAGTCACTTCTGGCAGTCCATGCCAACACCAGTCAATACCCAGAGAAGGCCCCCCCCCATCTCCAGCACACAGTCTGTGATTGACAGCCTTAGCGATGCAGGTTTATCGCTATGGTGTAGCGGGGGGGGGGGGGGCTTGTCCGTTACTTCCACTCAGGATTACCCTCAGCTCCTTGCTCTATGTTGTGCAGTGAAACACATCTGGAGCTCAGAAATGTTGTGTAAATTCTGAACATTGTACATGTTTATCTGCAGCCATCTCTCCTCTACATCAGCTCAATGTGTGTAAGAGGATTTGCTTCATCCCTGTGTATCACCTTACACCTTAGGCTTGTCACGTCAATGAGTATATGTTAGGCCCCGTACACATGACCGGATCTGTCCGCTGATATTTGTCCACGGACCAGTTTCAGCAGACAAGTTTGGTCGTGTGTACGGCCTATCGGACAGTTTTCCGGCGGACATTTGTCCAGCCGACCGTTTTCCAGCGGACAAAAATTTCTTAGCATGCTAAGAAACCTGTCCGCTGGAAACCTGTCCGTCGGACATATCCGGTCGTCTGTACAGACTCACCGGACATGTTCGATCGACCGCCATCCCTCGCATGCGTCGAAGTGATTCGACGCATGCGTGAAAGTATTTACCTTCCAGGGCCGCGCACGTCGCCACGTAATCGTTGCGGCGACGGCGCGGCCACGTCACCACGTATCCTGTCCGCGGGGATTTTGGTTTGATGGTGTGTACAACCATCAGACCAAAATCCGGAGCGGACATGTCCGATGAAAACGGTCCGGTGGACCGTTTTTATCGGACAATCTGTCCGTGTGTACGAGGCCCAAGGGTTTAAAGCAGAAGATAGAAACTACAGTATATCATGAGAAGAGGGCTGATTCATCCCTGATACGCTAGATAAAAGATATCTCCCATGGGACTCTGTTGCAGCAATAGAAATCGCAAAATAACAAATTGGTGTATAACAAGTAAAAAAAACTCAAATGGCAACATAAAGCTATGCTTAGTCTTGCGGTGTGAGCAAGTAACCTTTCCTGGATAAAATGCTGGTGCAAGCTCCCACTTGGGCTCTCTTCACATGAAGCCGCTCTGCTCTGCAAGAGATCCACGTGCAGATCCCTTGCTAAATTGGAGCCGAATGGGACTTGTCAGTGTTTTGAAATAGAAACATAGAAAAATGCCTGGTGGTCCATGTCCCGGCCTGGGCGGACAGACGAGGTGAAGGATCTTTGTTGGCAAAACTACTTAACCATCTAGTAAGCCATACCGTCCAACTCACTGAGGGAGTGGATACGATACATAAGTTTGACCCCTTGACTGCCCAGTGTTGCTGGTGCAGGTCTACTTTAGATTATGGGTACACCATCTGCCATATAGGCATTCACCTCTACTCTCTGGACAAGTATGATGATTAATGGACCTACCCTTTACCTCCCACCCTGCCTGTCTATTGTTTTACAGGACTAGCACACTTGGTTATAGTGTGTGACCATATACCAATATCTTGCCTACGCTCCTGAGGAAGCGCTGACGCACGCAACATGTAGAGCATTATCACACTATACCTGCCTATGCCAAGCCTGATTGGATATTGGCTATCATTCCATTTGGACGTCATCATTTTACCAGGAATGGGTTTTAGTGGTGCTGTATTTAGTATACTCTCTAGGCAATATGCGTTTTGTGCAATTGTAATTAATTTTTTATTCTATATTTTAACTTTTTGTATTGAAATTAAATATTTGTATTATTAAATGCTGTGTACTTGTGTCTATAAAGTCCATGTTATTATTCTCGCAAAGTTTTCCAACTCAATATAAAAACATATAACTAAGAGTCGCTTCACACAGGGGCGACTTGGGATCTGACTTCAAGTCACCCCAAGTCGCGCGACATGAGAAAATCAATGTAAGTGAATGAGAGCCGTCTTAATGTACACTACTAAGTCGCTCCGACTTCAGAAAAGGTTCCTGTACTACTTCAATCTGACTTTTAGGCGACTTGTAGGCAACTTGTACCCATTGATTTCAATGGAAGTTGCCTCCAAAGTCGGATCACTGTCTTAACTGAAGCAACTTTATGGGAAGAGAAAATTGTTTTCTCAGACAAACCCCTCCCTCCCACAGAGCTGATTATTCTTTGAGGCTGAATTCAAACTTGTGCGGTGCGAATCTTGAGGGGGAACTCCACGCCAAATTTTAAATAAAAAAACTGCATGGGTTCCCCCTCCAAGAGCATACCAGGCCCTTAGGTCTGGTATGGATTCTAAGGGGAACCCCCTACACTGAAAAACAGCGTGGGGGTTCCAGCAAAAACCATACCAGACCCTTATCCGAACACGCAGCCCGTCCGGTCAGGAAAGGGGGTGGGGATGAGCGAGCCCATCATGCCTGGGACTGCAACGTCATACGAAGCGGGGTCACTGGGTGACATCACCCGGTAACCACGTCCCATGCCTATATAAATCGTTGCGCACAACACACACGGCATTACAGCGGGAGAGATCGCCGAATCAACATCGGAAGAAGAGAAGAGGGAAGAAGACGACGCAGAAGACTGGGCCGCCGCTAGTAAAAGAGCTGGAAGAAGATAGCGGAGGAGCCCGGCAGAAGGCACCGGAGAGCGGGAAAAGAGGGAAGAACACGACGGAGAAGACCAGGCCACCGCAAGTAAAAGAGCTGGAAGAAGATAGCAGAGGAGCCCGGCAGAAGGCACCGGAGAGCGGGAGAAGAGGGAAGAACACGACAGAGAAGACCAGGCCACCGCAAGTAAAAGAGCTGGAAGAAGATAGGTACGGTTCAGGAGGGGGGGGGGCACATGCTCGTCCCCTCCCCCTTTCCTGACCATCCGGGCTGCATGCTTGGATAAGGGTCTGGTATGGATTTTTCCGGCGTAGGGGGTTCCCCTTAAAATCCATACCAGACCTAAGGGCCTGGTATGCTCTTGGAGGGGGAACCCATGTTGTTTTTTTATTTAAAATTTGGCGTGGAGTTCCCCCTCGTGATAAGCCACTGGCAAATTCCCCTGTCCTGGAGGCGACTTCAAGTGGAGTTGTAAGTCGCCCCAAGTCACGCTGTGGTTCACGCTCAAGTCGTGTCCAAGTCGCCCCCCAAAGTCGCGCACAAAGTCGTGTTGCCCCTGTGTGAACCGGCTCTAAAACTAAGGAGTTTCAAGACCATGGCCAGTTATAGCAAAACAGTGACAGATGGAAAACAAAATGCTGAGGGGGAATACGACTGAGAAACATGAAGGCAAGGACGGTCAACTTAAGACGAGGTTATGCACTGCTACAAAGGGAGCAAGTTTGCTGTAATGTGCCTCACTACAGGGGTTGTAGAACAATGGCACTCACTCTGACACTTATCGGACATCAGGCAAACTTTTTCACATCCCTGGTGACAAAACTCAATATTGCTTCTCCTAAGAATGACAATTTTCTACTCAGTGCTGAAAACTACATATATTTTACAATTAGTGGCGTTCGATTCAATTGACATTGAAATCCTGATTTGCATAACATTATCATATTTGAAGGGAGAGCAAACCTTTCCAGATTGAAAATCTAGTTGAATTGCTAATATTTGGACGAGAACGTTTAGAGTTCATTGCTCTGCTCTTTCGATCCAATATCCAAAGCTGCTAGGAGCAATAATCAGGAAACACAACCGACTCATGCCAGGACAGTCATCCACTATAAAGCGTTATGGCTAACTGGCTCTTGCTTAGCTTCTACCTATTCATCACTGATCAGGGGTCATCATTACTATGTGCCACTGCAGTTCATTAGAGTAAATGTACAACTCTGTGCTCCATTTACACATATACAGAGTGGCCCAGATTCAGTAAGCAATTGCGCCTGCGTAACCATAGTTACGCAGCGCAATTGCTGACTTGCGCCGGCGTAACGAGTTCTCCTGATTCAGAGAACTCGTTACGCCGACTGCAGCCTAAAATCTGCGTGGCATAAGGCTCTTATGCCACGCAGATTTTAGGCTGCATTCTTGCGATGACCGCTAGGGGGCGTTCCCATTGTGGTCAGCGTATAGTATGCAAATTGCATACTTACGCCGATTCACAATGTTGCGTGCCCCCTGCGTACGCAATTTACGTCGTTTCCGTACGGCGTGTTTAGCGTAAGGCTGCCCCTTCTAATAGCAGGGGCAGCCAATGCTAAACTATACCCAGCGTTCCCGCGTTGCGACGTTCGAATTTTACGTCGTTTGCGTAAGTGAATCGTGAATGGCGCTGGACACTATTCTCGTTCACTTTGAAGCAAATGACGTCCTTGCGACGTCATTTGCCGCAATGCACGTCGGGAAAGTTTCCCGACGGAGCATGCGCTCTACGCTCGGCGCGGGAGCGCGCCTAATTTAAATGATTCCCGCCCCCGGCGGGATCATTTACATTGCGCGCGCTTACGCCTCGCAATTTTGCCGGCGCGCCCTCGCAATTTACGGAGCTACTGCTCCGTGAATCGAGGGCAGCGCAAAATATTTGCGGGGGCGCAGGGCAAAATCGTTGCCCTGCGCCTCCGCAAATAGAGCGCAATTCTTTCTGAACCTGGGCCAGTGTGTACAGAAAAGATGAATGACAGCAGTATGTTACCAGTGTTCTATTACTAAACAAAATGTCATATGTATTTGTGTTATTTCTAATGCTGCATACACACGATCGGATTTTCCATCGGAAAATCCTTGAATGGTTTTTACAACGGAATTCCGCTCAAGCTTGGCTTGCATACACACGGGCACACAAAAGTTCTCTGAACTTTCGTCCATCAAGAACGCGGTGACGTACAACACTACGACGAGCCGAGAAAATTAAGTTCAATGCTTCCGAGCATGCGTCAAATTGTTTCCGAGCATGTGTCGGAATTTTGCGTGTCGGAATTGCTACAGACGATCAGGTTTTCCGACGGAAAATTTGAGAACCAGCTCTCAATCTTTTGTTGGCGGAAATTCCGACAGCAAAAGTCCGATGGAGCCTATACACACAATTGGAATTTCCGTTCAAAAGCTCACATCGGACTTTTGCTGTCTGAATTTCCGATCGTGTGTACAGGGCATAAGAATTTTGGTGCAATTAAATTGCAGGATACAGTTTAAAAGGAAAACACTTGGTAAAAAAAATATTTGAAAAAAATTAAATAAGTAACCTATTCCCTCCCCTTCAATGTGACTGGCTTGCTGTTTTTTTCTAAAATGTGCCCCAGACCTCAAGGGAAAATTACAGAAGATTTGTTACATGTACTCTCAATAATGCAGGGGTAAAAGGATGCTGGCACAGACGCTTTTCTTATCCCAGCACTGTGTCTGGACCACCTTATTGGCCAAAATGAATTTCACAGGGATGTAGGGAAGTTTGTGCCATCCTTTAATTTAAGCAAGAGGGTTAGTATGCAGTAATTCTATTAGGGCCCGTTCACACCAGATGTTGCTCAAGGTGCAGACAAAGCAAAAAGCCCTGTTCCTTAGCAAGGAAGCTACACCGCCATTAAAAATAAATAAATAAAAGAAAAGGGGGAGAAAGAAAAGCCATGCATTCCTTTTTACAGTGAAGCATGCTGCAATGCAATCCACCACACCAAACCATGCTGCGGCCAATAACACTGAATGAAATACCACTTTGTGACTTTTCAATAAAGTTCTGATAAAAAAAAAGGGTACGGTGTGATGAGCAGTTAACTACACATTGGCAACATTGTCTTCACATCACATACCAGTGGTCCTGCGATACTGCTGGTGTGAACAAGGTGTGATTTCTAAATTTTACAAGTTTGCACTTCCATTTCTTTGTTGTATTATACAGAGATATTTTTAGAATGGCCACCCTAGGGAACTTTCTTGCTTGGTGCAATTTACTGTGTCAAGATGTAAAGAGAAAAAGGATTGTCACTACTCCCAACCAGCCCAGGTGAATAAATGATAAAGAACAGCCTCAGATTACATGAAGACCAAACCACGCACACTGATGCATTTCGCCCCATCCACTTAATCATAGGGTGGGCAGTGCGAAATGCATCAGCGTGTGCGGTTTGGTGGAGACATGTAGCCTGCTCTTTATCATGTATTCACCTGGGCTGGTCGAGAGTAGCAGCGATCCTTTTCTCTTTACATTTACTAACCCCCTGGAATGGCATCAGGTCAAGCCTGCACCCCATGTTCTGGAACACAAGAATATGCTTTTACCTCTACTTTGAGTGGCGCCATAAGTAATCCAACAGGTTACTTTGTAAAGATATCAACCACACAACGAGGGCATTGTTTTAGCCACACAATGAAGCCATTCGGCTGACCTTTGGATTTGCCTTGTGAGCAGTAAAGCTCAACCACTGCTCAAGCACTGTAAAAGCCAGAGCCTCCCTATGTAAATATACTGTAAAAGAAAAATCACAAAAATGTATGATATTTACATAAAAGTGATCTTTTCTTTCCCTTCCTTGAATACAGACCGACTTCCCATGGCCTCATAAATACATTTTCTGAGTGGGGTTAGATCAATAGTGGACACTTAGGGCATGTTTCCTCAAAAGCTTTGCCAGCTTTCTCTACTTGCCCCTTTTTGTTTTTTTGTATTTCTTTCTTGAAGGTACTTTGACTTGGGTTTTAGTTTTCTGGTTGTATGCTCATCAGACAGGCCCCAGTGTCTGGGGACGGGCTCACTCAGATAATATACAAGGAGTGAGTCGTGTAAGGAAAATGATGCAATAGCTTTCCTGAAGCTCTCGCAGAGGTTAGCTATTATTCGTAACTGTTGTAGTGTGATTATTCTTAAAGCGGGAGTTCACCCGAAATTTTTTTTTTAACCTTAGATTGATGCTCATTTTGTCAAGGGGAATCAGGTAGTATTTTTAAAATCGAAGCAGTACTTACCGTTTTAGAGAGCGATCTTCTCCGCCGCTTCCGGGTATGGTCTTCGGGACTGGGCGTTCCTATTTGATTGACAGGCTTCCGACAGGCTTCCGACGGTCGCATACATCGCGTCACGAGTAGCCGAAAAAAGCCGAACGTCGGTGCGGCTCTATACGGCGCCTGCGCACCGACGTTCGGCTACTTTTGGAAAATCGTGACGCGATGTATGCGACCGTCGGAAGCTTGTCAATCAAATAGGAACGCCCAGTCCCGCAGCCCATACCCGGAAGCGGCGGAGTAGATCGCTCTCTAAAACGGTAAGTACTGCTTCGATTTAAAAAAAACACCCGATTCCCTTTGACAAAATGAGCATCAATCTAATGTTAAAAATTAACTTTTCGGGATCTGGGCCTCTGCTCTGCTTTTGTCTAAAGAGGTTCATTTATGTTGTTATTCTCTAAACCGGGCATCACTAAATGGCGGCCCGCGGTCCGCGTCCGGCCCGAGCTGCTGCTCTTTCCGGACCGCGGCGATCGCGCCATTTAGCCGCCGCTTTTGTCCCCAGCCTCCTCCGCTATTTGTTAGCAGAGAAGAGGAGCGGACGGCGGGAGGCGGGACAATCCCGGACCGTGGGCGGGACCAGAGAGGTAGCTGCCTGTTAGATGGAGGTGATTGGTTGCTAGGAGGCGGTCCTAGCAGCCAATCACCAGTTCGCCGGAAAGTCAACCCGACAGCTCCCGCGCCTTCAGTCCACGACTGTCCCGCCTCCCGCCCTCCGCTCTGTGAAAGGTAGGAGTGGAGAGGGAAGGGAGGAAAATGTATGAAAATGTTAAGGATGGGGAGCGGGGCAGTGCTGTGTGTGTGGAGGGGGGTCATGTAAAAATGGCATCATGTAAAGGGGGCATCATGTAAAGGGGGCAGTACTGTGTGGGGGGGTATGTGATGGGGGCAGTACTGTGTGTGGGGGAAGGCATATGTGATGGGGCAATACTGTGTGGGGGGGGAATATGTGATGGGGTCATGTAAAGGGGCAATACTGTGGGGGGGATATGTGATGGGGCAATACTGTGGGGGGGATATGTGATGGGGCAATACTGTGTGGGGGGGATATGTGATGGGGCAATACTGTGTGGGGAGATATGTGATGGGGTCATGTAAAGGGGACAATACTGTGTGGGGGTTATGTGATGGGGCAATACTGTGTGGGGGGATATGTGATGGGGCAATACTGTGCGGGGGATATGTGATGGGGGTCATGTAAAGGGGGCAAAACTGTGTGGGGGATATGTGATGGGGGTCATGTAATGGGGCAATACTGTGTGGGGGGGATATGTGATGGGGCAATACTGTGTGGGGGGATATGTGATGGGGGTCATGTAAAGGGGGCAATACTGTGGGGGGGATATGTGATGGGGCAATACTGTGTGGGGGGATATGTGATGTGGCAATACTGTGTGGGGGATATGTGATGGGGCAATACCGTGTGGGGGGATATGTGATGGGGGTCATGTAAAGGGGGCAATACTGTGTGGGGGTTATGTGATGGGGCAATACTGTGTGGGGGATATGTGATGGGGGTCATGTAAAGGGGCAAAACTGTGTGGGGGATATGTGATGGGGGTCATGTAAAGGGGGCAATACTGTGTGGGGGGATATGTGATGTGGCAAAACTGCGTGGGGGGATATGTAATGGGGCAATACTGTGTGGGGGGATATGTGATGTGGCAATACTGTGGGGGGGATATGTGATGGGGCAATACTGTGTGGGGGGGATATGTGATGGGGCAATACTGTGTGGGGGGGATATGTGATGGGGCAATACTGTGTGGGGGGATATGTGAAGGGGGGTAATACTGTGTGGGGGGCATATGTGATGGGGAAATACTGTGTGGGGGGATATGTGAAGGGGGTAATACTGTGTGGGGTGATATGTGAAGGGGGACAGGGCTGTGGTGGGGAAGATGTGAAGGGAACAAGCAGCTGCGCACAAAATGAGGTGCTGCACAGAAAACGTGAATGCACTAAAATGCAAAGTGCAATTTTCTGCACATGGAACTTGCATGGTACAAACGCATCATGCAGTTTCCATGTGGCTGCCTTTTTAAAAAGATGCCAGGACCTTTTCCCAGCAGAAACACAGGCGCAGCAGCCCATTCAAACAAATGGTGTGTCGTGCCTGCACCCCTGGGCTGCAATGTAAAGTATTGGGGTAATCGCACAAAACTGCGATGTGGACCTCGGCTGGAAGAAAATTTTACTAATCGGACCTCCATGAATTTTAATTCAATACCCCTGCTCTAAACTGTTGATTACTGTGGCTTTATAACACCCTTTGGTGGGACCTGTTTGTTTTACATTTATACATGTCTGTTTGTACCTGCTTGAATTTATTTTCTCTGTTATGTCATTTATTTATTTTTTACAATAAAAACGTATTGAAAAAAAAAAAAAAAAAAAAAAGCTTTGCCAGCGTCCAATCACTTGACGCAAACCAGCCTATAGCCCAGGGTCTATGACTATCCAGCCTGTGTCCTGTACTGTACGATTAAGATACATCTTTACAGATAGCAAGATTGGATTAGCCCGATGATCTACAGGCATTCTTGAATAAATACACAAGCCCCGGAAAAGCAATGTGTTGGGGGGCAGGCAGATCAGATCATATAATGTGCCTTCACATGCATTACTGAAGCACCATCCAGAGACTTGTTCTCGTCCAAGACTTGAGTCTTAATGCTGCATTTGACAAAAAACGTACCCCCCCTAGTGACAATGCCTAAGCCTGCTGACAGGTCACTTAATTCCTAGGCATTGTTCTACGAAATGAGGGCATGAAATATGAATGATTTCCATAACCAAGAAGTGTAAAAACAGGGTGTTCCAGGTGGCTCTGCGTGGATGAATGAAGAAAATGTGTTGACAACTTGTGATGTCAGCTGTCAGATCCTGCTGTTATTCTTTTACTACGGGTTTGCCTTCATTCTAAAAAAAAAAAAGTCTTATGCCACGTACACACCGATGAGAACGGTCTGATGGACCACTTTCATCGGACCAAACCGATTGTGTGTGGGCCCCGTCGGTTAAAAAAAAGCAATCTTGTTTTAAATTTAACCGATTGATACCTAATCGAAAAAAACGACCGTTTGTAGGCACGTCCATCGGTTAAAAATCTACGCATGCTCAGAATCAAGTCGACACATGCTTGGAAGCATTGAACTTCGTTTTTTTTAAGCACGTTGTTGTGTTTTACGTCAACGCGTTCTGACACGATCGTTTTTTAACCGATGGTGTGTAGGCGCGAAGGACCATCACTCAGCTTCATCGGTTAACCGATATAAACGGTCCATCATACCGGTTTCATCGGATGGACCGATCGTGTGTACAGGGCTTTATCGTCACCTTGTGTAGCCCAAGCCTAATCTGCGATAGGAAATTGCATTGTACAAAGGAAGACTTGCGTTTTCTTTCTATGTGTAACTGGAGCCCACAGCCACTAAGCAGCGCTCAACTGGCTGTTCACTCGGCTTCCACATAAAAGGACTACATGGATGGCTAAATTCTGCCTGAAATGATAATAAAATATTGCATTAATATGGAAATCATCCTGCTGTTGCCATACACTGATTAGTATATAAATTACACCTCATTACATATTACAGCTGAATAAACACACTATGAGAGTACATGAATTATTTTGTCTGCGATGGAAAGCGTTCTGCAGTAGTCTATTCCAATATATCTTGAGCTATCCACCTGTGTCATGTAACTGCTGTGTGTCCTGCATGTGTACAGAATGACTTCCACCAGGAAAAAGAAGCTTGGATTACCATGGTAATTCGGTCTTGTGCCATTTTTCAAGGGATCTATCTGTATTGATACACACATAAATGAACAAATGTAAAAAAAAATTTGGGAAATTGGCAATCCAGCATTTACCAACAATGCCTCACTTAAAGATTTATAGAAAGGTCATCACCTCCTAAAGCTTCTCCAACTAAAAATGATTCAAAAATAATTCTGCAGTTTAAAGGGGTTGTAAAGGTTATCGTTTTTTCACTTTAATGCATCCAAAACGCTAATAAACGCTCAAAAACGCTGGCGCCAGTGTTTAGCGTTTTTTACCCATTGAAAAAAAAAAAGCTAAACAACGCTACACTGAAAAACGCTAATAAACGCTATTGCAAAAACACTAAAAAACTTTGAAAGGCTCCCTGCAAAGCTACTGGCGTTTTTTAAAGCTGTGTGCATGGAGCCTTATGCCGCGTACACACGATCGGTCAATCCGATGAGAATGGACCGTTTTCATCGGTAAACCGATGAAGCGGACTGATGGTCCGTCACGCCTACACACCATCAGTTAAAAAAAAACGATCGTGTCAGAACGCAGTGACATAAAACACACCGACGTGCTGAAAAAAATGAAGTTCAATGCTTCCAAGCATGCGTCGACTTGATTCTGAGCATGCGTTGATTTTTAACCGATGGAAGTGCCTACTAACTATCGGTTAGGAATCCAATGGTTACATTTAAAACAAGTTGGCTTTTTTTTAACCAATGGTTAAATAACCTATGGCGCCCACACACGATCGGTTTGGACCGATGAAAACGGTCCATCAGACCATTCTCATCGGTTTAACCGATCGTGTGTACGCAGCATTAGAGTTATTTTAGAGCTTACTGGTTTTGAAATTGTATGTTTATAGTAGCTGCTTTTTGTGTATTTAAAATATTTGGAATAATGTGCACATCTATGAGTGCTGGGAGAGAGGATTATTTTTAACCAAGATTGAATGATCCACTTGTTTTTTTAAGATCAATGACAATGTCTCCACGATTAAGCCCTGTCGAGAGTGAAATTTGTTGGAGGTGGAAGGCTTTGCAGTGTGGTCTGCTTGCTAATAAATTACTTGCATGTTTGAAACATTACTGGTGTGTGGTCTGGTTCCTACAGTTTGAATGCAAAGTGGAGGGGGATTGGATCCTTGGGCTTTGGCACCCATCTTGTCCATTAGACTGAGGGGGAGGGAGGTGATTTTGTAGCAGTGGGCTTTCGGAAGCTTGGCTTCAGTTGCATTCCACTTGCATCTGAGATCGGTTTGAGAGGTTTCTCAAATCATTGATAGTTCCCTGAAAGATGCTTTTCAGTTGTAGTTGACCTCTATCCAACAAGAGATGCATTCTAAAGGCTAGACATTTTTTACCTGAAAGCAGAGTTCCACCCTAAAGTGTAACTTCTACTCATCCGATTCCCCCCCCCCCCTCCGGTGCCACAATTGGCACCTTTCGGGGGGACAGGATTCCTAGAAGAACCTGTGCATACCGTCACAACGGGGCGTGCACTTTTCATGACGCAGCCGTTGTGAGGGCAACCGAGAAGTGTTGCTCGCCGTCAACACTGCCCATGCGCGGGATAGAGCGGTGAATGCTGGGATTTCAGCATTCACCGATTCCCAGAAGTATTTGCTTCGGGGCTTCACAATGGCTACAAGCAAGATGGAACTGTAAAATTTGTTGAAGAAGATGAGGACAGCCGCACTCCAAAAAAGCGTTTCTTTTTAATAAAATAAGTCACAAAACTGACATGTCACAGCAAAAATCAGAAAGGCACATCTGACGCGTTTTTTTTACCAAAAATATGTAGAAGAATACGTATCGGCCTAAACTGAGGAAAAAAAATAATGTTTTTATATATTTTTTGGGATATTTATTATAGCAAATAGTAAAAAATATAGATTTTTTTTCAAAATTGTCGCTCTATTTTTGTTTATAGCGCAAAAAATAAAAACTGCAGAGGTGATTATATACCACCAAAAGAAAGCTCTATTTGTGGGGAAAAAATTACGTCAATTTTGTTTGGGAGCCACGTCGCAAAAAGGGGCCAGGTTCTTCACCTGCATAATGGTCCGGGTCTTAAGTGGTTAAAGAGACCACAGAGACCCCAATTTAAAGAGGGCTAATGAGAAAAGGGCAGACTGAACCAATTTTTATTTGACCCTTATGCCGCGTATACACGACCGTTTTTCGGGTTGTAAAAAATGAAGTTTTTAAGGGTCTAGAAAAAACGACGTTCTTTTCAACCGGATCATTAAAACGGCCTTGCCTACACACGATCGTGAAAAAAAAATGCTCTAGCAAAGCGCGGTGACGTACAACACTTTGGGTGGCTTTAGCTGATTTTGTGTTAGCAAAAGCCGATTTGCGCTTTTCAGTCTGTTACAGCGTGATGAATGTGCTTACTCCATTACGAACGCTAGTTTTACCAGAATGAGCGCAGGTTGTAAAAACGTCATTTTTTACAACCTGAAAAATGGTCGTGTGTACGCGGCATTATAAATGGCTCAAGATTATTTGGAATTTCTTTAAATTTGTTTTACTAAAGTTACTTCTCTGCTGTTATGAATCACATCATGTTGATTACGTAAACGATCCAAGTAAAACATTAATGCATTCAAATTTTCTTATCTATAAAACTGATTTTAAATATTAAAATTATATATATGATGCTGCTTTGGAGACCTCAGTTTCGGACCCAAGAGAAGTAGTTAGCTTCCTGATGACGTAGTAAGACG
The DNA here is from genome assembly GCF_905171775.1 of Rana temporaria. Taxonomy (NCBI): domain Eukaryota; kingdom Metazoa; phylum Chordata; class Amphibia; order Anura; family Ranidae; genus Rana; species Rana temporaria. The sequence goes on along the minus strand of NC_053497.1, from coordinate 27,908,066 downwards.
AAACGTACGTCGAGGCGCCTGGTCACGCGCAATCACGCACTTCCGGTCACGCTGGCTCTCTGGATCCAAGAGGTGGAACGCGCTATATGCCAGCTTCCCCAGCGTGGAACCGTCTCTCCACTTTATTTGCAACGCCGAACAGCCTCAGTGCCGGGGGAAAGGCACCAACAAGAGTAGGGGGCGCTGTGTGTTTTTTAAAATTTTAAATAAAAAAACTTTATTATACTATGGCGGTCCTTTCTCTTCTCTGTTTTGCTTCATGGTAATGGAGTCTGGCTGAATCAAGGGACTGAGAGCCACGCATGAAGTCCAAGGCTTGTGATACATGCTATTTTTGACCTCTTTTTAAGTAAACAGGTCAACACCATTTGGTAAGGTGCCATCCTTGAGCACATTTGGGGTGATCTTTCGTCTTGGTGGAGGTGGAAACCTTTGTATAGTGGATTTGAACCAGTCTTCAAGCACAAGCTTTATTGAGCACTAGAACTTTATTAATGGACTTTTTTTGCACATTGATTAATTAATTTGTTTATTTTGTATATTTATCACTACTAATAACCCCATGTGTTTGGGGGTTATTTAGGTTCTTATTCACATTGTCTGTTATTCCATTCAATTTATTCTTGGTCACAATTGCAATCATTTTGCACTTTTTATGAGTAGATAGCTATATTTAACACTTGCAGCGCCCCCTAGTTTCACTTTTTACCCAAGCTAGCAGAGAGCCCCAGTGTGAGTGGTCTCAGTAATATTGTATTTGCCACACACAAGGTCCCAAATTAAGAGCAGGTTACTCAAATAAAACTAGAGCAATTCTCTTACTTCTCCCTTATAGATACCGTAAGTGAATTTGGAAAGAATATGTGTTACACATCAGAGGAGTTAGGGCCAGCAATTAAGAGCCCCAAAATCTAATTTGGTTGCCAACGACTGCATGGACAGATATAAATTACTAACTTATAATATATACGGTAAGAGAAGCATCAGTCACACTTGAGTTGAGTCAGTTACATTCCCGGCTGTCATTCATTGTCGGTGTCACTGAGCTCTGTGTCTCCATGTGTGAAATGATGTCATGTGAGAAAATAAGCAAGCTACTTTTTAATTAACTATGCCTAATATCCCTGCAAATATTTCGATGCACTTTTAAATGAACTGTGTAACTGAGACCCGACTGCCCTGCGAAACTAACAATCTAAAGGCGCTGTTTAATGAGTAAACAAAATGCCCATAATTTATCCTGCTAATTAATGAATTCTGTTAACACTGGCCCTGATAAAAATAACAGCTCAACATGCCCAAATGTTCAATTGTCTGGCATTGCAGCTATTAGGATAATTGAGCCTTGTAATTAAGATAATACTCAGTCCCTGAAGCCAATTAACAAGACAACAATTAGTCCCATTCGTTAATGCAAATCAAAGATTTTTCTCTTTATTAGCAGAGCAGTTACAGAGCCCTGGAGGAAAATCCAAAGTGTTTGCACCAGTCTGCGGTAAGGTTACAATATTCTGCTATCAAAATCCAGACCTTGTTCCACATTAATTAGTGATGATTAATCAATAGCAGAGTGAACTCATCTGTCTTGTTTCACAGGGTCTGACCTCTCAAATTGACTGCATGTAAATCACAAGAAAATAAAAACAAGATTTCATCTAATAATATAAAACAAAAAGAATGAGGTAATATCAGATGCTCTGCAAAAGATTTAGGCTTCTGCCCTCAATGTTTAAGAAATGCGTAGGTATCCGAAGACCAAACAAGGTCTTTAAATACTTCTACATGGCCATGACATAAGCATGCTCACTCATATCTGCTTGTTGTCAGCATGTTTATGTTTAATACATAACTCCCTAGAGCTCCTCTTATTTTGTGTGAATAGTAGTAATAGGTCCATCACAAAATGGCTACATCACAAACCTAGTCTCAAAATACCAACCTAATCGTTCTCTTCGCTCCTCCCAAGACCTCCTTCTCTCAAACTCCCTTGTCACCTCATCCCATGCTCGCCTTCACGACTTCTCCACAGCCTCTCCCATCCTCTGGAATGCTTTACCCCAATCTGTTCGATTTTCTCCTACTTTATTCACTTTCAGACAATCCCTGAAAACTCATCTCTTCTGAGAAGCCTATCTGGCCCCCACCTAACAGTCCATTTATCTTCTCCATCAGCACATCCCCCACAGTTATTACCTCTTGTATCTCGTGACCTTCCCTCTTAGGCCCCATACACACGGGAGGATTTATCCGCGGATACGGTCCAGCGGACCGTTTCCACGGATAAATCCTCTCGAGGATTTCCGCGGATTTCTATGCGATGGAGTGTACTAACCATCGCATTGAAATCCGCGCCGAAATCCTCTGGCGATGACGTGTCGCGCCGTCGCCGCGATTATGACGCAGCGACGCTGTCATATAAGGAATTCCACGCATGCGTCGAATCATTACGACGCATGCGGGGGATCCCTTCGGACGGATGGATCCGGTGAGTCTATACAGACCAGCGGATCCATCCGTTGGGATGGATTCCAGCAGATGGATTTGTTTGGCATGTCAGCAAATATTCGATCTGCTGGAATCCATCCCAGGGAATAAATATCCGCGGAAACAGATCCGCTAGAGTGTACACACCATAGGATCTATCCACTGAAACCCATTTGCTGGGATTTTTCAGCGGATGGATTCTATTGTGTGTATGGGGGCCTTAGATTGTAAGCTCTAAGGAGCAGGGACCTCTGATTACTACTGTATTTAAGTGTATTGTATTTGTACTGTCGACCCTCAAGTTGTAAAGCACTGCGTAGACTGTTGGCGTTATATAAATCCTGTATTATAATAATAATAATAATAATAATAGGTCATGAAAATCAAGCCTAGATGTTTGAGTTGTGGTCCATGATCAGTTGGCCATGTTGTCTACAGATATCATGGAGTGTGCATCCATCCATATCAATTGACAAATAATGTACCTTTATGGGCACAACTAGTAACCAATATCTCCTATATTGAAAGGGTTCCCTGTGCCTAATTTGTTGAAATTCTGGCACTTTATGGGAGGGAACATCTCTAACCCATATTATTGGAAACTGATCAGTCATGATGGATAATGCAAATACACTAGAGGGAACCTAGACTGGGGAAACCATAACCTTCAAAATGTGATTACAGTAAGGCCCAGTACACACGACCAAACATGTCTGCTGAAACTGGTCCGCGGACCAGTTTCAGCAGACATGTTCGGTCGTGTGTACGGCCGACCGGACAGGTTTCCAGCGGACATTTGTCCAGCCGACCGTTTTCCAGCGGACAAATGTTTCTTAGCATGGAAGCCTGTCCGTCGGACATATTCGGTCATCTGTACAGACTCACCGTACATGTCCGCTCGGCCGCCATCCCTCGCATGCGTCAAAGTGATTCGACGCATGCGTGGAAGCATTGACCTTCCAGGGCCGTGCACGTCGCTGCGTAATCGGCGCGGCGACGGCGCGGCCACGTCACCGCGTATCGTGTATGCACGGATTTCTGTCTGATGGTGTGTACAACCATCAGACAGAAATCTCCGGGCGGACATGTCCGCTGAAAACGGTCCGGCGTACCGATTTCAGCGGACAGTCCGTCCGTGTGTACGAGGCCTAAGTATTCTGTTCCAATCACTTTTGTCTAGGACCATGTTTTTATCAGTTTTACAATGTTGGAAGTGCACACAGAAAAGGATGAACATTCTAATAAACATTCGGTAAAAAAATAATATAAAAGTCCAACATGGTGAAATGGGTAAAAACAAAAACTAGTCCAATAACCCAAATCAAATCCTGAAAAGGAAAACAAAGTGTAAGTCCACAACGATGAGGTGATGCTCCTCAAATAGATGGATGTAAAAAGGTTGATAAGCAGGACATCCAAGGTGATAGTGAATCTCATCTAGAATGTTTAGGCCCTGTACACACAATCAGTCCAAACTGATGAAAACGGACTGAAGTTCAGTTTCATCAGTTCACCGATGAAGCAGACTGATGGTCTGATGTGCCTACACACCATCAGTTCAAAAACCGATCGAGTCCAACGCGGTGACGTAAAACACAACAACATGCTGAAAAAAAATGAAGTTCAATGCTTCCAAGCATGCGTCGACTTGATTCTGAGCATGCCCGGGTTTGGAACCAATGCTTTTGCGTACTAACCATCGGTTTTGACCCATCGGTCAGGCGTCCATCAGTCCGATTTTAAAGCAAGTTCTCTGTTTCTGGACTGAAGGACTACACAGACCGATGGGGCGTACACACGGTCGGTTTGGACCAATGAAACTGAACTTCAGTCCGTTTCCATCGGTTTGGACTGATCGTATGTACGAGGCCTTAAGAATGAATAATCTTACCAAGGCTGGTGGACCCGTATGTCAGCGATGCCCCTGTAGATGTCCTAAGAGGACGTAACACGTAGGAAAATGTTCATTGCTCCCCACATTGTTTTATTTAACGTGATCACTTTTATTCCATGTATGTCGGGTTTTTTAAATAAACCCATCTGTTTTTGACCTACACTATTGGAGCCCCCTTTTTTATCCACATACTGTGTTGGGATAAGTGTTAGTGTGGTGATCCAATCCAGACATCTGCCCTTCCAGTTCGGTCGAGTGCCACAAGGTTCTTTGGAGTTTCCATCGGAGATCCCGGGTCTTTTCATTCATCGATCTGGCTTTCCATGCTTAGATCACTCGCTGTCACTGACATAAGGGTCCACCAGTCTTGGTAAGAGTATTCATTCTTAACATTCTAGAGAAGATTCACTATCACCTTGGATGCCCTGCTTATCAGCCTTTTACATCCATCCATTTTAGGAGCAACATCATTGTGGACTTACACATTGTTTTTCTTTTCAGGATTTGATTTGGGTTATTGGACTAGTTTTGTTTTTACCCATTTTACCATATTGAACTTTTATATTAATTTCTCACTGAATGTTTATTAGAATGTTCATCCTTTTCTGTGTGCACTTTCACTTTACCTAAGGTTTAGAGCTACATCCCATCCACCCTTATATTTGAATACTTGTCATATTCCTATGTAGCAGCTTTTAGTTACCTTCTCTCATTTTAATTACATATATTTCACAGGTTGCACAATATTTTCCCACTTTTCCAGTTTTACAATGTTGTGTGGCTCTAAAGTATCCCCTTACATCAGTGGGATGCAAGCCATAAATGGGTAGCTCATCCCGTTCCTAGCCTGAGCACCCGATGACAGAAATCAGAAGCAGGGATGGGAAGGATATACTTCTGATGAACTATCTGAGGAAGGCTAGAGGAAAGACAGTTGTCGAAGAATGTTGAACTTCCTAATCAGGATTTATAAAAAAAAATAAAAAAAAATGGTCTTTTGTGTTTACATGTGGAAAGCCCGTAAAATGTTTGTTCCTCGCACAAACTGTGCTTAACCTGTATATTTGCCATGCATTGTATTGCCAAAACTTGTCCAGGACATGCCGTTGCTTCTTAGCATAGACCTTACTGTCTAAAAGGCACCACCGGCTTAACACAAAGAAAACACAAACCTGTGGAAAATCAACAGGGGTGATTATAATTAATGTTTAATATTATTTGCCAGCATGGTGGCTAATTGGTTAACATTCTTGATTTTCTAAACTAAACTGGTCCTCATCTTGATTTGCACTAACCTGCATGAAGTATGTTGGGTTGATTTATTCAACACAAATATACTGTTCACTAAGCAAGCGAATTTTAACTTTGCAATGCTTTTTTTCTTGCAAAGAATAAAAAATAAAAAAAATAGTTTTGCTTGTACATGATTGGATTATGGGAGTTAGCAGAGCTTCACCACATTCACTAAGCTAAGGGAGGATTCCTCTGGAAACTGAACAGCCTATTTGCCTTTGGTAAATCAACCCTTGTATGTTCTCTTTGTGTTGGCTTCTTCAGAGTAAGAGCTGTAAAAACATGGAAGGGTCTCCCTCAAGAACTAGTTCTGGCTCAGTGAACTGTATTAAAGAGCTGGATGCATTCCTAATTATATGAACTATAACTGGATATTAACATGTATAGGTAATAACACCAAAGATTGTTGATCCAGAGAATATGTGATTACCTCCCGGGAGATCAGGAAAGACACCCCCCCCCCCCCTGCAGCAAATTGCACCATGTTTTATAGCTTGGTTTTGCCTTCCTCTGGATCAGATGTGGGTATGGGATTCTGTATATGGAGGTTTTCTATTTATTTTTTATTTATTTTTTACCGTTGCTTGCACTAGATGGACTTCTGTATTTTTATAACCTAATTATGTAACATGGTTACATATAGTCGGATTCAGGTAGAGCGGCGCATCTTTGTGCCGGCGTAGCGCATCTCATATGCGCTACGCTGACGTAACATTGAGAGGCAAGCTGAGTATTCTTTTGAGAGGCCAGCGTAACGTAAATAGGCCGGCGTAAGCCCGCCTAATTCAAAGTAGACAGGTAGTGGGCGTGTTGTATTAAAATGAGTCGTGACCCCATGTAAATGCATGGCTGTACGAACGGCGCATGCATGCGCATGCACAGAATCACGTCACATATACTCCCTAAGATACGACGGCTCAATGCTTTTGACGTGAACATAACCTACACCCAGTCCCATTCACGTACGACTTACACAAACGACGTAAAATCCGACGGCAGTTCCGACGTCCATACCCTAGACGACTTAGACCAGCTATTTGGTGGTTAATCTTTACGCCGGACGTACACCTTACGTAAACGGCGTAGCTTACTGCGACGGGCGCAAGCACGTTCGTGAATCGGCGTATCTAGGTCATTTGCATATTCGATGCGTAAATCAATGGAAGCGCCCCTAGCGGCCAGCGTAAATATGCACCCAAGATACAACGGCGTAGGAGACTTACGTCGGTCGTAGAAAGCCAAAATTCAGGCGTATCTTGTACTGTGAATAGATACGACGGCGCATCCATGAAACTTACGCGGCGTATCATTAGATACGCCAGTGCAAGTCTTTCTGAATCTGGCCCATAGTTAGGTTGAAAAAAGACAAGTCCATCCAGTTCAACCATAAATAAATAAATAAATAAATAATATGATACAATCCCATATACCCAATCCTATACCCACAGTTGATCCAGAGGAAGGCGAAAAACCCCAGCAGAGCATGATCCAATTTGTTACAACATGGGGAAAAAAATTCCTTCCTTATTCTCCGAGGGGCAATTGGATTTTCCCTGCATCGATTTTACCTATAAATGTTAGTACTCAGTTGTATTATGTACATTTAGGAAATAATCCAGGCCCTTCTGAAAACAATCTACTGTGCTGGCCAGAACCACCTCTGCAGGTGTGTCTGCGTGGCTTGTCCTCATACAAACCAAAAAACACAGCTGTGTAGGCCATGGGTAGGGATGTTGCCTCATAGTACTCCAAAACCAAAAATAGGGGGATCTCCCATCAGTCAGAAGGCATCCATTATCAGAGCTCTGTATGCATTTCTCTTGCCGTAATTCAGAAAAATTACCCCTAGTTTTTTTAAACCAGAAGTAGGCAACCTGGGGCCTCCAGCTGTTGCAGAATTCCCATCATGCCTCTGGGAGTAATTGTAACTGCCAGCCTTGCAATGCATCATGGGAGATGTAGTTCCACAACAGCTGGAGGGCCCCCGGTTGCCTACCCCTGCTTTAGACAGAGCCCTCCGCCAAGCAAGCAATATGATATGTATACGTGTTCAATGTTCTTGCAAATTAATATGTTTTTTAGGATGAGGCCATACCAGCTCTTAATTCATTACTCCTAGTTAGTATGGCTTCAGCATGCTGTCATACTGGCTCTGGAGTCCTCAGGACACTTGGGGACAGGAAATCATGCATTCTCTCAGGAAGCAACCCATTATGGTAATAGTCTCTGAATGCCAATTCCTTGCTTTACTGCTTCCATGGTATAGCCTCAACACTATCCCTCTGTCTCTCTACTGAATTCTCCCGATGTTCCATATACAGCTGCTCCTGTTCAAGCAGCAGTAGTAAATGATGCACATCATTGAGTAACAATAACTAGCTTACTAAAACAAGTTTCCCCTTCTTTTGAAGTAAATATGTCTTAACAAGCATAGTGTGGAGCAAACATCCAAAAACTTCAATCATAGTAGCCATCAAAGCACAGGTAAGTACTCCCAAAAACTCTTAAGCCTCGTACACACGACCGGTTTTCCCGTCAGGAAAACTGCCATGAGAGCTTTTGGCTGCGAAAATCGGCCGTGTATATGCTCCATCGCAGTTTTCCCGACAGGAAAACTGGCAAAAAAGAAAAAAAGAACCAGCTCTCTTTTTTTTTCCCGCCGGGACTCCCGGCGGTATTTAACGCGGCAGTTTTCCTATGGGAAACACTGCAATGGAGCATACACACGGCCAGGATTCCCAACCAAAGCTCTCATGGCAGTTTTCCGGTCAAAAAACCTGGTCGTGTGTAGGGGGGAAAAAGTTACAGAGCAGGTCCTCAGTTTTCCCGGCGGTAAAAAGTCCGCCGGGGAAACCCGTACGCGTGTACGAGGCTTAAAGCCTCATATACACGGTACAATTGTTGGCCAACCGAGCGTCAGATTTTTGTCAAAAGGGCGTTTGTCAGGATCTTGTTTTGCATACGAACGTTACACAATTGTCGTGCCACAAACACGAACGTAGTGACGTACTACAAGGAATTTCAGCTCTTGAGCGCCACCCTTTGGGCCCCTTCTGCTTATTTCGTGTTTGGTGAGCATTGATTCCGAGCATGCGTGTTTGTACTTTCCACTTTTGTGTGAGGATTTTTGTACTGACCATACGATAATCAGACGTGGAGCCGTTGTCCCCCGAAAATTTACTAGCCTGTCATCCAACATTTGTTGCCTGAAAATTGGACAGTTGTCAAAAGGAGCGTACTAACGGTAAGAATTTAGGAAAACAGTCTGTCAACAGACAATTCCCTTCCAACAATCGTACCGGCCCAGACTAAATTCTCTCTTCCCAGATAAAGAAATGTGTGTTAACTAAAGCAGAACTAAGGCCCCTACACACAGCTCCCGGTCCTGTGAGGGGGAGAAATAACTGATCGCATGTTCATACAATGTATGAACAGTGATCTGTCATTTCCCCATGTCAGTCCCACCCCCCTCTTCAGTTAGAACACACCCAGGGAACATAATTAACCCCTTCCTCGCCCCCTAGTGTTAACCCCTTCCCTGCCAGTGAAATTTTTACAGTAATCAGTGCATTTTTATAGCACTGATCGCTATAAAAATGCCAATGGTCCCTAAAATGTGTCAAAAGTGTCCGCCATAAGGTCGCAGTACCGATAAAAATCGCAGATCACCACCATTACTAGTAAAAAAAAAAATATTAATAAAAATGCCATAAATCTATCCTCTTTTTTGTAGACGCTATAACTTTTGCGCAAACCAATCAATAAACGCTTATTGCAATTTTTTGTACGAAAAATATGTAGAAGAATACGGATCGGCCTAAACTGAGGATATCCCCCATATTTTTGGGGGATATTTATTACAGCAAAAAGTAAAAAATATACATTTTTTCTAAAAATTTGATTATCTTTGGTTATAGCACAAAAAAAAAAAAAAAAAAACGCAGAAGTGATCAAATACCACCAAGAGAAAGCTCTATTTGTTGGAAAAAAAAAGGATGCCAATTTTGTTTGGGTACAGCGTCGTATCGACCGCGCAATTGTCAGTTAAAGCGACGCAGTGATGCAACGCAAAAAATGGTTTGGGCAGGAAGGGAGTGAAAGTGCCCTGCATTGAGGTGGTTAATAAAGCTTCTATGGGTTCTGAACAATATTTATCATTTACACACTTAGGCCCGGATTCAGAAAGGACTTACAACGGCGTATCTCCAGATACGCCGTCATAAGTCCAAATGTGCGCCGTCGTATCTTTCCGCGTATTCTGGAAATCAGATACGCCTGAATTTGGCCAAGATACGAATGACGCAAGTCTCCTATGCCGTCGTATCTTGGGTGCATATTTACGCTGGCCACAAGGGGCGCTTCCGTAGATTTACGCGTTGAACATGCAAATGACCTAGATACGCCGATTCACGAACGTACTTGCGCCCGTCGCATTAAGCTACGCCGTTTACGTAAGGCGTACGTCCGGCGTAAAGTTACCCTTGCTATATGAGGCGCAGGTAATGCAAAGGTATGGACGTCGGAACAAGCGTCAAATTTTACTTCGTTTACGCAAGTCGTACGTGAATGGGGCTGGGCGTAGGTTACGTTCACATCACAGGCATTGAGCCGGCGTATGTTATGGAGTAAATTTGACGTGATTCTGAGCATGCGCGCACATGCGCCGTTCGTTCTGCGCTTCATTTACATGGGGTCACGCTTCATTATAATACAACACGCCCACCTTCCACCTACTTTGAATTAGGCGGGCTTACGCCGGCCGATTTACGTTACGCCGGCGCAACGTTGCCGGCGAGTGCTTTGTGAATCGTGTTCTTCCCTCTCCAAGTTTCGTCGGCGTAGCGCATATCAGATGCGCTACGCCGCTCTAAAGATACGCCAATGTATCTGAATCCCGGCCAGAGTGTATTTATAAAAAATATAAAATATAAAAAATATATTAGCATACAAATTCACCCAGTGAAAGTGCATGTGCATTAGTTCTGTATGAATGAGGCACAAACTATTTCCTGTGCTGGTCAAAGGTTTTTTCATTGATTTAGAATGTAAAATATCATGTTTGGCCACTAGATGGAGGCAAGTATCAAGGAAATTACTAATATACATAATCGCCATCTAGTGGCCAAGTCTAATATTTTAAATTGACCAACACAGGAAATATTGTAATAACATTTGTTTTTACCCTATTCTCACAAAATGATATGCATCATAATTGTGTGACTTGCTATGCATATTTTTATAAATGCACCCTCAAGAATTTTTCTTTCCTAAATTGGAATATGTACCAACCAGTATACATTCATGTATTGGCAAATATACATATCCTAACAATAATCAAAAGATTACTAGTGACAAATTACAATGGCCCAGATTCAAGAAGCACTTGCGCCCGCGCAACCATAGTTGCGCGGCGCAAGTGTTTACTTGCTCCGGTGTAACGAGTGCTCCTGATTCAGGAACCTCGTTACACCGAATGCAGCCTAGGATGTGACAAACATAAGCCTCCTTATGCCTTCACATCCCAGGCTGCATTCTTGCGTTGGCCGCTAGGGGGCGCGGCCTTTGTGATCGGCGTGTAGTATGCAAATTGCATACTACCACCGATTCACAAAAGTTGCGCGGGCCCTGCGTACGCAAGGTACGGAGTTTCCGTACGGCGCCTTTAGCATAAGGTTGCTCCTGCTAATAGCAGGCACAGCCAATGATAAAGTATAGCTGCGCCTCCCGCTCGCGACGTTCAAATTTCACGTCGTTTACGTAAGTGAACCGTGAATGGCGCTGGACGCCATTCACGTTCACTTACAAGCAAATGACGTCCTTGCGACGTCATTTGCCGCAATGCACGTCGGGAAAGTTTCCCGACGGAGCATGCGCTGTTCGCTCGGCGCGGGAGCGCGCCTAATTTAAATGATTCCCGCCCCCGGCGGGATCATTTACATTAGGCAGCCTTACGCCCGGCTGTTTAGCATATCGCCTGCGCAATTTACGGAGCAACTGCTCCGTGAATCGCGGGCAAAGCGCAATATTTGCGTGGGCGCAGAGAAAAAAATTTGCTCTTTGCCCACGCAAATATTGCGCGATTCTACTTGAATCTGGGCCAATGGCTTTAATAGTACTTTAAATCCAGCCAATCACAAGAATACTTTACATTTACATAATAAAAACCACCATGCCCTTCTGTGACTATTATAATTGGTCAGAAGAAATCGCAGGCTCACTTTGCCTATTCTTCTGAAACATCCATCACTGAAAAGTTTCCAGGTAAGCGCAATGCTGCAAACGTATGAATCTCTGCACTTATTTATAGTGAGCGGGGATGATTGACAGCTGATGCAAATGGCCAAGAAAATTACAGCTTTGTCTAGTGACCCATAATTTACATGGCTGGCTTTTTCCAACACATTATTTGTGGTTTTATTGTCAGCATTAACAATAGAAATAGAAAACCAAAATTTGTCATCCTGACAGCTATGCCTCCATGGATTATCAACATCTGGGTACTCTGCAATCAATATATATTTTCCCTACTTCGCTGCCATTGTTCATAAGAAACTCAACCCTGCTAGTTTCCTGTGGTCTCCAAGGCTCTGTGCTTTCTCAGGATGGCAGCTGCTGCACAAGTTGTCAAGCACAGATCCCAACCTTTTAAAATGTAAAAAAGTTGGCACACTTGGCCTACCAAAGGTAACATTCATAGGGCCAGATTCACAAAAGAGATACGCCGTCTTATCTCTGTTTCTATCTATGCGACTGATTCATAGAATCAGTTACGCATAGATAGCCAGAAGATCCGACAGGTGTAATTGTTTTACACTGTCGGATCTTAGGATGCAGTACCGCGGCTGGGGGGAGTTTGCGTCGTAAACCAGCGTCGGGTATGCAAATTAGGAGTTACGGCGATCCACGACGGATTTTCGCGTTCGCTACGTCGCCGCTAGTCTAGTTTCCCGTCGCAAAGTTAGTTGTCGTTTTTGGTGCCTTAACTTTACGCAGCAATCGTATTGCTGTATAAAGTATGGCCATCGTTCCCGCGTCGAAATTTAAAAATGAACGTCGTTTGCGTAAGCCGTCCGGGAATACGGAATTACGCTACGTGCGTCGCCGTTCGAAAAAATGACGTCACTTCGCGCAAAGCACGACGGGAATTGCGAAACGGAGCATGCGCAGTAGGTCCGGCGCGGGAGCGCGCCTAATTTAAATGGCACACGCCCATTTGAATTGGCCCGCCTTGCGCCGGACGTATTTACGATACACTGCCGCAAGTTTCCAGGTAAGTGCTTTGTGGATCGGGCACTAAAACTGGAAACTTGCAGCGGTGTATCGTAAACGGGTTACGTTACACGGCCGCAAATGTATGTGAATCTGGACCATAGTTACTTAAAGGGGTTGTAAAGGTTTGTTTTTTATTTTCTAAATAGATTCCTTTAAGTTAGTACATTGTTGGTTCACTTACCTTTTCCTTCCATTTCCCTTCTAAATGTTTTTTTTTTTTTTTCTGAATTTCCCACTTCCTGTTCCTCCTCAGTAAGCTTGCCCCCCTCATCCGAGCCGTTCAGAACAGCTTACTGAGGAGAAACAGAAAGTGAGAAATTCAGACAAAGAAAAAAAACATTTAGAAGGGAAATGGAAGGAACATCGATCGCACAACTATATACGTCGACAGAATGGCAGGGCTGGGCACAAGGGTGTCCCCTTTAAGAACCCAGCCATGGGCAGAAGCGCTCGCGACCCGGTCCGAAGCTCCGTGACCACGCACACGGGACCTGATTGCCGCCGGTGTCCTGTGATCGGGTCACAGGAGCTGAAGATCGGGGAGAGGGGAGTGTAAACAAACCTTCCCCGCGTTCTCTCTGTGGCTTGAAAAAAGTGGCCCGTCTGTTCCCTGTCATAGGGAACGACGATCAGTGACGTCACACATCCAGCCATGCCCCCCTACAGTAAGAAACTGTTCTAGATGGGTCAGATTGAAGGGCAGTCTGGTGTAAAGAGACAGCGGAGTCCATTTTACACCCGGCCGCCCATACAGCAGAGCGGGCTCTGTCCGTTTCTGCTCTGCATAAACTGAGCAGACATGGACCCGTTATCCACCCTGCTCTGCTCTTATCAGCAGGAGGTCAGCAGAGAGATCCCCTGCTGAGAATAGCGGACTCCGCCCCCTGTGAGAGGCACTTTAGCTACATCTCAGTAATTGGTCTCAGCTGTGCACAAGCCTTTGTATATTTGAGCTAACAGATTCTCAGGGCTCTTTCTTTTACTTTCTCCCCGCTGTAGGAGCCTGCTGCTGGGTAAAAAGGCTGACTGCTGACAGAACAGTAAAGTTGCAAGAGCTGCCTATTTGAGGAACTCATCAGAGGTACCCTTTTAAGCAGGATTGGGCACAGCTGTGGAGGAGAAGAACCCCTGCACGATTTTACGGTGGGTTATATGAAGCACATTGGGGGGTGAGAAATTGCACCATACATACATAAGTACAGGTGTAATGTGCAAAAGGTGGCGTTAACCGTTAAAGGGGTTGTAAAGGTTTTTTATTTTCTAAATAGGTTCCTTTAAGCTAGTGCATTGTTGGTTCACTTACCTTTTTCTTCGATTTCCCATCTAAATGTTTTTTTCTTTGTCCGAATTTCTCACAGCCTGTTCCTCCTCAGTAAGCTTGCCCCCATCATCCGAGCCGTTCTGGCTGGGGGTTAGTCGGGGTGCTCGCCCCCTCCCTCGGGACTACATCCCTGTGGGGAGACGCTGTGAACGTTCACAGGCATGGAGGCAGGGATGTAGTCCCAAGGGAGGGAGCGAGCACTCACTAACATCCAGCCAGAAAGGCTCGGATGATGGGGACAAGCTTACTGAGGAGGAACAGGAAGTGAGAAATTCAGACAAAGAAAAATTTAGAAGGGAAATCGAAGGGAAAGGTACCGTATTTATCGGGGTATAACGCGCTCCCGCGTATACCGCGCACCGCTAAAGTTGCCCCGAATCCTGTGGGAAAATTTTTTTTTTTGTACTTACAGTTTTGGTGTCTTGCGCGGCGTCCATCGGCGGCCTCGTCGGGTCCATCGGCGGCTTCGGGTGTCCTCTTCGTTGGGTCCGGCGTCCGTCTGCGGCTTCGGGTGTCCTCTTCGTCGGGTCCGGCATCCTTCTGCGGCTTCGGGTGTCCTCTTCGTCGGGTCCGGCGTCCTTCTGCGGCTTCGGGTGTCCTCTTCGTTTGGTCCGGCGTCCTTCTGCGGCTTCGGGTGTCCTCTTCGTCGGGTCCAGCGTCCGTCTGCGGCTTCGGGTGTCCTCTTCGTCGGGTCTGGCGTCCTTCTGCGGCTTCGGGTGTCCTCTTCGTTTGGTCCGGCGTCCTTCTGCGGCTTCGGGTGTCCTCTTCGTCGGGTCCGGCGTCCTTCTGCGGCGTCCTCGCGTCCTCCCCGCGTCGAGTTTGAATACTGCGCCGACATATACTGAGCGCAGTACACTCATGTATCGTCGGGCAGGCTCAGCAACCCTCGCGCTGACGTTCTATACGCTCAGGACGTCAACGCGAGAGGCGCCGAGACTGCCCGAAGATACACGATCGTACTGCGCTCGGTATATGCCGGCGCAGTATTCAAACTTGTGGCGGGAAAGCGGGTATCGGCGTATACCGCGCACCCACGATTTTACTCTGATTTTCAGGGCAAAATAGTGCGCGGTATACACCGATAAATACGGCAAGTGAACCAACAATGCACTAGCTTAAAGGAACCCATTTAGAAAATAAGAAATTAACCTTTACAGCCCCTTTAAGGATTGGTTAGCTGCAATATATTAAATGTTTGTTTTTTTTGAGTTGAATACTTCCTGCATACTGAAAAGGTTAGTCTCTGGATTTAACATTTCTGGAGGACAAATTTCCTTTATTCCCTCCTAAACTGCTAAAATCCCCAGTCAGCACTTCTGCAAGTTCTTCTATCAGCTGTATATATCAGTTAAGGCAATGAACAAGCTAGCAGTGACACAGTTAATGACAACTGGAAGGCCCTCTGTGTGAATCTTCATACATTCAGCGGCAGCTCCTCCGCTCGACAATTTGTTAGAAGGTATGCTAATTAGCACATCGCCACTTGATCACGTTTCTGCAACAATTATCTTGTGCTAATTATAAAAATGGTTACAGTGTATTGTGTCTCAGCTACAGACAATACGGTTATTACACATGTGCTTGACGGGTTCTCGGTTTCTTTTCCCAATCTGCTCAGAATATTTAATTGTACGAGCAAGTCTAAAAGAACATTATAGCTTAATATATAGACGCATATTAATAAATGAACCCAGATGCTACAAGCTTACTTTTTTTTTTTTTTATTTGCAACCATATGGATTGGTAATCAATAATACATTTATATAAAAGTTTGCATATGTTGAAAAATGATATACATTCTTACACGTATCTCAGCAGGTCAAGCTGGATGGGAGCATTTTTTGTGACATCAGTGTCTAGTCTTATTTTTCTTCGCCTTGTAATGGAGGGGAAAAAAATGGAGCTCAACATACCCAGCGTTAGGTTTATGGGCAAGTGGATGTAAAAGGATGAACATCCATTTATATATGTTTTACTGCCGATCCATCATGTTTAGGTCCAAAAAAAATGGAAGAGGACACAAAGGCCCAGATTCACAAACACTTACGCCGACGTATAACAAGTTACGCCGACGTAAGTGCAAATGTGCGCCGTCGTATCTGTGCGCCAGACCCACAAACAGATATGCGCCTAAAACCAGGCTACACACAGCTGATTTATCTTGCTTACGCCGGCGTAGGGTGGGCGTACATTTAGGCTGGGAGCATGGTGCCGCTCCCATTGATTAGCCAATCAAACATGCAAATGAGGGAAATACGGCGATTCACGAACCTGCGTCCGCCTGACGCAGGCTACGCGAGGTGCGCGGAAGTTGTACGTCCGGCGTAAAGTTATTCCCCATAAAGGAGGTGCAACCCAGCAGCAGACATGCAAAGGTCTGCACCAGGGAACACAAGCCGGCGTATTTTACGTTGGACATGTGTCTGGCTTGGCGTAGGTTACGTTCACGCCGTACGAAGTGATCCGGCGTAGTTTAGGCAGTTGTTCCGACGTGGTTGTGAGCATGCGCAGGGGGATGCGTCCACGTCACGACGCATGCGCAGTTCGTGATAGGTATCTGTCTGGCGCTTGGCCCATCATTTGCATGGGGTCACGCCTCATTTGCATGGGTCATGCCCACTTCCACCTACGCCAGTATACGCCTTTGAATCCCACGCCACACTGGCACAGCGTTGGGAGCAATAGCTTGCTGAATGCACTAAAGAAAAAGAATATAGTTGCGCTGATAAAGTGAAAATTTGAATATGATGATCAAAGTCCTAAATGTTGATAAGACCAAGCAATAAAGTCCAAAGATTCCAAGGTTCTCAGTTAGCTTGAATTAATAGTAGTGAAGCAAAAAATGGAGTGAAACCAAAAATTGAACAGAACAACCACCAACAAAAACACCATATGAAATGCACGCTTACCAGAAGGCAAGCATAAAAGGCTTGCGGCTGAACCCCAGCTAGGGTCTTTAAACTGGAATGGCCACCGACATCAAGGGTTAGGGTCCTCCCGATTTCCGTGGATGACGTTATACCCCCTCCTTTTTGGGGATCTTCGGGATTTTAGTTGCAGCTCACTTATATTGTTAATTTTTTGCTTATATTGCTGAATGCATTGCTTGCCTATCTGCGCTGCGTTGGCGTAGCGTACATTGGTTACTCTACAGCGGCATAATGTGCGCCTGCTCTCTGTGAATCTGGGCCAAACTTTTTTTCCCCCAAGCCTAGATGAACTTGATACAGATTTTAACAAATGCACGTTTGCCTGCCACAGACTAACATAGCAATTCCGTTCAGAGCCACCTAAAAAATAAAACCGACAGGCACATCTGATTAAAACAAGTGTGTAAAATGTGCCTAACATTAATATACGATTTAAAGCCCCATGCACATGAGGCCGTCCAGTTGCAGTGCATACTTTCCAGCATTTCAGTGCAACTGGGAGGGACAGGTGCAATGTCCAGCCCAACTGAGTCAAAACCAGTGGCAGGATGTGGCTAAATGATGTACCGAGTGGTACCGGCTTAAAGGTTCAGAGATGAGATTCCGGAACCTCAACCATGACAGTTCATAGTGGAGTTCTGAAACCTCGCCCCAAAATGCATGGGGCCCTACCACTGGTACAGCGTTTAGTTTCATCCAGCTGCAGCCTGCCATGCTCTTTCCTCTCCTCTGCACCAATAATAATACATTTTATTTATAGTGCCATTTACATCAAAGGAGATCTTAAAGTGCTACAGGTTAAAAACAATAAAAAAAAGCAATTTATACCATAAAACATCTAAAAAAGGCAAAAAGCTTTGCAAAAAAGAAATGTCTTTAAACCTTTTTTAAAACAGTCAGTTGATTGAGGAGCCCTCAGGGCGTCAGGTAGGGCATTCCACAGACAGGGGTCAGCTGCACAAAAGGCCCGGTCTCCCACTGTCTTTTTAGTCTAGTTCTGGGCATGTGCAGAAGGTTTGAGTCCGTAGAACGGAGGGAACGTTTTGTGCTTTGCAAGTTAAGAAGATCTTTAAGGTAAGGAGGGGCATGTCCATAGATACATTGATGTGTGAGAAGGGAAATCTTATACTCAATTCTGATGGAAATAGGAAGCCAGTGGAGTGAGTGAAGAATGGGGGCAATGTGCTCATGTTTCCGCACTCTCATCAGGATCCTTGCTGCAGAGTTTTGGATGTACGGAAGCCTCTGCAGACTCTTTCCTGGAATCCCAATGAGAAGTGGGTTACAATAGTCCAGTCTGAAGGAGATAAAGTCATGAACCAACTTTTCAACATCTGAGAGGGAAAGAATGGGACGGGGTTTCGAAATATTACGAAGATGGTAAAAAGAGGTCTTGCATAAATGATTTATATGGGCTTCAAAAGTAAGTTGGGAGTCCATTTTTACGGCATGATTTGTAACTGTTGATAAAAGAGGAATATTAGAACCAGAAAAAGTAATGCTGGTTATAGATGATGATTTGGTCTCATCTATAAGGCCTTGTACTCACGGCAGGACATGTCCGATGAAAACGGTCTGCAGACCGTTTCCATCGGACATGTCTGGCCGGGGACTGCCCCGGGGACTTCTGTTCGATGGCTATACACACCATCGAACAGAAGTCCGCGCGTAAACAATACGCGGGGCGTGTCCGCGGTGTCGACGCGTCGATGACGCGGTGTCGCCGCGACAGTGACGCGGCGGCGTGGGCGGCCTGCCT
The DNA here is from genome assembly GCF_905171775.1 of Rana temporaria. Lineage (NCBI taxonomy): Eukaryota > Metazoa > Chordata > Amphibia > Anura > Ranidae > Rana > Rana temporaria. The sequence goes on along the minus strand of NC_053497.1, from coordinate 27,889,113 downwards.
TTAAAATGCTTCCACGCATGCGTCGAAGTCATTCGACGCATGCGAGGGATGGCGGGCGGCAGGACATGTACGGTAGGTCTGTACAGACGACCGTACATGTCTGGGCGGACAGGTTTCCAGCGGACTGTTTTAAAGCAAGTCCGGGAAACAGTTGTCTGCTCAGAAACGGTCTGTCAGACAATTGTTTGCTGGAATCCTGTCCGCGCGGCTGTACACACGACGGAACATGTCTGCTGAAACTGGTCTGCGGACCAGTTTCAGCAGACATGTTTGGTCGTGAGTACGGGGCCTCAGAGACACAGGTACCTCTGTAGAGCCCATCCATCTCAGTTGATATGTACCAACAGCCCTAAAGAAGGTGGAGGCATATTCCCCTAAAATCCATTGGCTTGATCTCTATATGTGTGACTCAATAAATGACTGCTAACTTCTCATTAAGTGTAATATCACTTTGGACATCTAAATGTGCTTTCACAGGCAGCCAGCATTATGGCTGACTATTACAACTGTCCTTCTCTGTGAAATTCCTGGAGAGCCTAGAGGGACGGACTGCAGCAGCTGGAGGGGCTTGTGTACAAGGGAACTTAAGATAACTCAAACTATTCCCACATTATTTAAAATCATATTGTTGAAAGATGCATTTTTGAGTATGATATAGTTTAGTGAACTTGTTTGGTCAGGTTTGTACAGGCTGTTGAAATATCGGCAGTGCCTAACAGAATCTAACCCGATCTTGATTGCAAATATCGTATGTCTATTGTGGACCCAATTATCGATATGCGACAACCGAATGGGTACCAAGACACACATTTCCCCTGTGCCCATATAGTGGAAGGCTACAGGCGTGATCTCAAGATATTCAGATAATAGTTCGGTATTTAGCACCACAAATTCTGCTTAACAGCAAAAAACAAAAAACACATGGGGTATTAGGCAATGTTAAATTGTTTTTCTATTCCTACGGAGCTGCGGTGGCTCAACGCGATTGGCACTGCGCTGACAAGCCATTCACCTCTGCAGCTAGGGGTTCGGATCCCGGTCTCGGCTACATGTGAATTGAGTTTGGTGGTCTCAGCCCGGCTCCCGGTGGGTGTGCTATGCAAGGTAAGCCTGCGCTTAGTACGCCCACCCCCTCCCACAAAAACCACCACACTTACACACACTCGAAATTGGGTTAACATGCACGCACTTCGACCACGCGGTCTCTAAAAAAGAGAGGCGAAGGACTAACAGGGCTGGTTGAGCGGGCAAATCCTCTCACTCCCTTATAGGGAGTCCCTCTGCCCTGTTGGGCATCAAAGCGGAGCAGGTAGGGCGGGCTATGTGGGAGGACCCCCTCACACACCCGCCATTGCCACCCGGGGCATGGAGAAAGGTGGCAGATTGCCTCTGGGGGAGGCCTGCCTACTCCCAATTCCTGCAGTCCGGCTCCTCTCTCGAGTACACGCACAAAATACACTTAAAAAAAAAATAATAATAATTCTATTCCTTGTATGGAAAAAATTGGGGTGCCATGTTTACCATCTTAAACGTAAAAGTTGATCTTGACAGATTTAAAAAAGCGAGAAAATGAAATATGGCCTGGTTGGGAAAAATTACAATAGCTGGGGTCACATTGGCTGCAGACAAGCCCTTTTGTTCCTTTTTTGTTTTACAGATCCTCCTAATCTTACAATCACGATAAAACATAATAAGGCAGTAAAAATACAGACTGCTTCAAATATTTTTTTTAAGTTACAGTGCTGAAATGTTAAAACCAACATGAGAACCACTGTGATTTTAAGCTCGTCAAACATAACACTGGGGACCAATAGAACATTATACTGGCAAACATTACTAGACTGGAGTTAGGAGCAAATTTTAAAAATACAAGTGTTGTCTCTAGAAGTAGATATTAACTTAAAAAATATTGTAAACCATTAGCCAACCTACAGACAAGGAGGGATCTTAATGCTAAAGTTATTTCCAAGGGTAATACTTACCGTATATTGATCTCTCACTGGTAATCAGGCAAACTTGCCAGCTGTGTACAATGGCAGAATATTAAAGCCCCACTCCAGGTAAAAACTAGGGGCCAGATTCAGGTACATTTGCGGCAGCGTAACGTATCGTCTTTACGTTACACCGCTGCAAGTTTTCAGCGCAAGTGCCTGATTCACCAAGCACTTGCGTGTAAACTTCCGGCAGTGTAACATTAAGCCGTCCGGCGCAAGCCCGCCTAATTCAAATGGGGCGTGTACCATTTAAATTATGCGGGCTCCCGCGTCGAACGTTCTGCGCATGCTCCGTTTGGAAATTTCCCGCCGTGCTTTGCGTGAAATTACGGCCCCCCGACGTGTTTTTTGAACGGCGACGTGCGTAACGTATTCCTGAACCTCATAGGAAATTTTTTTTTTTTTAAATTCGACGCCGGAACGACGGCCATACTTTAACATGGCTGGTCTAAAGTTAAGCCATGAAAAAGCAGGCTTAACTTTGCGACGGGAAAAAACGACTTGCGACGACGTAACGCACGCGAGTTCCTTTGTGAATCGCCGTAAAAGCTAATTTGCATACCAGACGCTGGAAAACGACGCGAACTCCACCCAGCGGCGGCCGAAGTATTGCAGCCTAAGATCCGAAGGCGTACAAAGCCGTAAGCCTGTCGGATCTTAGCCAAATGCCGTCGTATCTTGTTTGTGAATCACAAATTAAGATACGACGCGGCAAATTTGAAAATACGCCGGAGTATCAGTAGATACTCCGGCGTATTTCTTCTGTGAATCTGGCCCTAGCTTTCTACCACCCTCCCTCCACCCTTTTTCTAACCCATCCTGCCAGACTTTTTTTCCCCCTTACCTGGTGAAGCCAGCTATACTTGTCTAAGTCCCCATTCCAGGTCCCTTGCCACCACAGATACTGGGTGCAGTGGACGGCTAATCCAGAGCTGCAATACTGCCCAAGACCACCAGTCCCCTCAACTCATATCTGCTGACATCAGTCCTCTTCTGTATAATGGGGCTTTTTTACACACTCCTCTTCTGTATACTGGGAGAACCCCAGCGCTGCACAATAGGAAGTATTTACATCACAAAGGCAGTGACATGGACAACCAAAGGAGCGTCACGTGACTGAAACTTAAGGTGGGCAAAAAGGGGCATTAGAGTGTGTTTTTTTATAATACAGTATTTATACTGTGTTTAATTTAAAAAAGCTATAGTACAATTGAGGAGGAGAGCATAATCAGGAATATTGGTGGTGGGCACAGGTCTGTTGGCTGTTTTAGCCCTATTCACACTGAGATTATGGTGGTGGGGCTTGGAGGAAGATTTCAGTAAATGCAGGATCCAACAGCACAAAGGACACATATGATTAGTGACTAATGTCACTTGTACAATTTGTTTTCTTTTTTTTAGGTTTAACCATACATATCCCAAATATTTTCCAATTCTTTCTCCATTGATAGTTTATATCAGTCATTCCCAACCAGAGTTCCATGGCACCCTAGGGTTCCTCAAAATGTTGCTAAGGGTTCCTTGGGTTGTTGCCGATTGATCTCCCATCTGATGGTGCCCGGATAGTTCCAGGTCCAATGACACATGGTAGAGCCAGCAGTATGACACCAATTACTTTTTAGCAGTATAAGGATCAAGGGCATTTTTCCATGACCACCAAGGTCAAGGCATTTTTTCCACTGAAACACAATGACTTAAACTTTATCAGGGGTTTCCTAAGACCCAATAATTGTTTCAAGGGTTCATCTGGGGTAAAAAAAAAAAAAAAACTAGAGAAAGACTGGTTTATATAAATAAGCTTTATAACTGCAGGAATTAAGTATATACTGTTTTCACTAAATGCTCCTATAGCCAACATTAATATTGAATATCATTAAACCAAATACCCTATTTAAATAGCTGTCACACTTAAGGGGAATCATAAATCTCGCTAAATTCTGTTTAATGAGTGTGACATACACTACTTCTCTACACTAATTAGGCCTTGGACTAATGCACGCTTTAGTTAACCCATGATAGCAAATCCTTAACTGTTGCGTTAATTCCATCTTCCACAAAACTAGGGCTACTTATCGCCATTATATGTGGGGTGCTAACAGTTTCTGAATAATATTGGCATGGAAACAGCAAGAAGTTGGCAGAAGTCTCTGACTTCATTTTGTAGCCATTTGGGCTGATTTACTAAAGGTGGTTGAGAATTTTCACACAATGAATTGTGTGAATATTCACTTTAGTTATCCAATTATGTGCAGATTAAATAAGTAAATGGGAATTTCACATTATTGGATAAATGAAGTGAATATTCACACAATTTATTGTGTGAACATTATTAATTTCTTTAATAAATCAGCCTAATTGCCTGCTATTTCCATGCACAATCTGACAGTGTGGCGTAGGAGCTGATGTTTTATAGGTAAGATCTTTCCATACGCAAGTCTTTTTTAGGGGATTAAGTTAAACACTCCTGCACCGCCCCAGGTAGGTCCTTTCAGGATGCACTATTAGGAATGGGTTTTTTGACCATAAGTAATCCCTGTTTCTGCAAACCTTCAGGGCTTATTTGAAACTTTGGGCTAGATTCAGGTATCTGCGCGCATTATTACGGCGGCGCAGCGTATCGTATTTACGCTGCGCCGCCGTAAGTTATAGAGGCAAGTGCTGTATTCACAAAGCACTTGCCTCCTAACTTACGGCGGCGTAGCGTAAATGGGGCCGGCGTAAGCGCGTCTAATTCAAATGAGGATGAGGGGGGCGTGTTTTATTTAAATCAATGTTGACCAGCGTATTTTACGTTTTTTACGAACGCCGCATGCGCCGTTTGTGAAAAAATCCCAGTGCGCATGCTCGAAATTCCGCCGCAAATCGTTATTGCTTTCTACGTGAACGTAAATGACGTCCAGCCCCATTTGCGAACGACTTACGCAAACGACGTAAAAAATTCAAAATTCGAAGCGTGAACGACGTCCATACTTAACATTGGCTGCGCCTCCTAATAGCAGGAGTAACCTTACGCCGAAAAAGCCTAACGTAAACTAAATTGCGCCGGGCATACGTACGTTTGTGAATCGGCGTATCTAGGTCATTTGCATATTCTACGCCGAAAACAACGGAAGCGCCCCTAGCGTCCAGCGTAAAATTGCACACAATTATACGCTACCGTATTCAAGTTACGTCGGCGGAGGAAGCCTATTTTTTCAACGTATCAGCCTTTGAGAATCGGCGTAAAGATACGACGGCGCAGATTTGAAATTACGGCGGCGTATCTGGAGATACGCCGCCGTATCTGGTTGCTGAATCTAGCCCTTTGTGTGCACTGAAGCCAGGGATCTCCAAAACGTTTCAGTATGAGGGTTGTATTGTATAATTTTCCAAGTATTTGCAGTCTGACTATTTACTTATAAATTAATAAGCCCTCCTTACATCAGGGTCCTCATCAAAGGTTTCCTTACATCAGGGTCCCCATCACATTCCCCCTTACAATAGGGTCCCAATCAAAGTCCCCATCAAAGTCTCCCCTTACATCAGGGTAGTCATCCGATTCCCACCTACATCACGCCTCCGTCAGAGTCCATCTTACATCAAAGTAGAGACCATGGGCAGCCTCTATTTATCTGAATCCTCAATCTGTGTACAGGTTAGGGGCCATGTAAAATCTTATAGAGAGCTGGATTGGGCACACTGGCCCTCCTGATTGAATCCAGGAGGCCACCCAGGAACAGGAAGTGTGTTATTCACAGGATTACCAGATGAAAATAAAGCAAAAACATTAAATTATATTTTTCCATACAAAATTTTTTAGACGTAATAAACGTCAGGGATTGTTCATCCAGGGAATATCTGATTGCCTCCTGGGAGATCAGGAAGGATTTTTTTTCTCCCACTGGAGCAAATCGGATCCCGTTTTTTGCATTCCTCTGGATTAAGTCTAGGTTCACATCTATGAGGTTGTGGTTGATGCATTTTTTTTGCATTTCTTTTTTTCCCCCCCTTTAAAAACACTGTATATAGCTGGTTGCCAAGGAGCAGGCCAGGAAGCAGGCCATTGTGTCCTTAACAACTGATGAGTCATCAGCTGTCAGCAGGGTTCCCCACTGTAAACAAAAAAATAATAATTGCCGCCCAAGAAATGTGAAAAAAAAAAAAAAACCGCTGTCATGTCTCCCGCCAGACCCATACCAGGCCCTCCCAGTCTGGTATGGAATTGGTGGGGGACACCCACGGCAAAATAAAAAAATGCCCCCCCCCCCCCACAATCTATACCAGAATCTTATCTGTGCATGCAGCAGTGCAAGAGTATTTGGCAATTCCTTTATTAAAAAATAAAAAAACATGTCCTCCGATGTAGATCCAATGTCAATCACAACGCCGCCCCCCCCCCCTGTAACGTTGTTGGCCCAGCATGCACCAGTCAATGACATCACAGGGGGTGGAGCAACCTGGTCACGTCGCGGGATGGCTCTGCTCCATAGCCATTTAAGAAATGTCACACGGTGGGGCAGGCAGACCGTGGTAGCGTTCGTGACAAGCGGAGCTTTTTTGTTTTTTTAGATCCGGTGGTGGCATCGGCGTCATGACCGATGATGGATGTACTTTGGGGGACATTTATTTTTTACTTTTTAATAAAGAAATTGTCAAAAAACTCTTGTACTGTCTATATTCACTTTTATACTTTTTGGTTCGGGCCTGATATGGATTTGGAGAGAAGGACCCCATGCCGTTTGCTGTAGGGAAAAAAAGTCCCCAGCCCTTTCCAAAAACGCACCGGCTGAAAAACGCATAGATATGAATGTATACCATAGGAAACCATGTTAAATGGACTGTAGTGTGTTTCTGAAAAACAGAGAAAAAAGACACACACACAAAAAAAAAAAAAAGTATAGGTGTGAACCTAGGGTAACTTTGTGGAAGTTTTCTAGTCTTCCCAACTTCCAGGCATTCTGAACTATTTAAAAGGGATGCCAGGGCAGGTGGAAAAGGGGTTAAGCAATCCTATCAACTATGAATTTCCCTTTTATTTTAAAAAGTTAAAGGGGTTCGTAAACGTACATGTTTTTTCACCTGAAAGCATTCTATGCATTCAGGTGAAAAAACATCCGAGGATTAGAGGGCTTCTCGACGCATTCATTGGTTGATTGATAGCAGTGCAGCCATTGGCTTTTTATACTTTTTTATGACCTTGTTGTTCTATAGTTGTTGCCTTAAAAATCCCATTCCCATTGAGGTTTTTTCAGTTTATAATACATAGCACAGTGAGGAAGGTTTGTGGTTCAAGATAATAGGACAGTCAAAATTAGAAGCTCCGCCCTCCCCCACAGTTGCGGGAATGCTGGCCGGAGGCAGTGCGGCTGCTTTATTGGGGCACTGGACTAATTTGCTTCTGTCCAGTACGCCCCATAAGACTGGTGCTACACTAACAGTGTAGCGCAAGCCGGCGGGGGCTCTTTCCATGCTGCCCCCCTGCAACGTGCTGCCCTAGGCCTGGGCCTTGTTGGCCTAGGCCAGGATACAGCCCTGCCAGAAGACCAGGATCAGGGCCACTCTGTGCAAAACGAGCTGCACAGTGGAGGTAAGTATGACATATTTCTTATTTAAAAAAAAAAAAAAAAAAACGGGAACCTTTAGAGCCGGTTCACACACAGGCGACATGACTTTGGGGGCGACTCGGCAAGGCGATCTCAAGGCGACTTGAGAGGCAACTTGCAAAATGACTTCAGTATTGAAGTCAATGCAAGTCGCCCCGAATCGCCCCCAAAGTTGTACAGGAACCTTTTCCTAAGTCGGAGCGACTTGCGTCGCTCCTATTAGAACGGTTCCATTGACTACTGTGGACCGCGACTTGTCAGGCGGTTGAGTCGCCTGACAGGTCGCCCCTGTGTGAACCGGCTCTAAGTGTCCCTTTAATCATGCAACCAATAACAACAGACTGTTTAGCAGATATACATAAAAAAAAAAAAAGTTTTGATGGGTCTAATGGAAAGATCAAACATCGTGACTGTATGGGAACATTCAGTAACAATAAATGACCCTCTGTCCTAGTTCTAACAGATGAGGTGTTACATAGCCGAGAACTACTAAAAATATAGAACTGCTGTAAAGCATAAAAGGGTCCCTCCTCTCTGCTCTGCTTGCAGTAAATTAACCAGAATTCAACTTTAACGCAGACAAAAAATGATATGAACTCATAGGACGGCGCGGCCCTTTGTACTGCTTCACAAAGAGGGGAAAAATGGGTTTAATCCTTCTTTGTCAGAACAGAAAATAGAACAAGGAAAGCAGAGTTCCGACAAATGTAATAGCAGATTAAATTCAGCGTAGATACAAATGGCACGATAAGAAATCTATAGAGAAAAAAAATTAATTTGCTCCAAAATATCTTCAGAGGAATTAAAGAAAAAAAAAAAACGGTAATAATTTTGCATAATCAGCAAGTACCATCTGGAACAATTAAAAAGTGTTCTATAGAAATCTGAGAGCCATTCACATTATATTATTAAGGATCTGGAATTATACAAGCAATAAATCCTTGCAAAACAAAAAAAAAAAAAGAATGAAAAAAGCCATTTTCTGCAGCTTGTCAGAGCGATATTAACTTTGAATACAGAAGAGCACTTGATAAAGAAATTAATATTATGCAAATGACATCCTGTATTTAAAATTCTCCATGATGGCACAGGTTTTAGTGCGGACGCTGGGAGCGAGCTTCATGTATAATTCATGGGCAAGTTCACCTGTCAGCTTGCAATCAGCGATACGGAGGATGTTCACAAACAGCGCCGAGCAGGGCTTTAATTGGAAAACTCTGCCGCATCTTTCAATTATTAGGAGTAAATTAAAAGCAGATGCAGGCGGCGTATTAAGGATTTCCGAGCGGACGCGGGAAGCGCAGATTCATTGTTGTTGAGCAGAGGTAGTGGAAGTTGAGATGCGAAACGATTTTGAAATCAAAATCTGTCTGTGCAATCTGTTGGCTGCCATTCGCTTAAAAACTGCAGATTAACCTTTTGTGCGCCAAGATTTTTTGAGCTTGAACAACAGGAACTCCAGACATCAAACAGGAAGGGATTTCAGTGCGGGATAAAAGAACATATTTATTCCTGTACCAACGAAGCGCGACAGGCAGGCTCATAAGTGGGAATTTAAAAGCGGAGGTTCCGCCAATTTTTTTTTTTTTTTTTAAAGCCAGCAGCTACAAATACTGCAGCTCCTGACTTGGACACTTACCTATCCAGCGTGCCCGCGATGACATCAGCCGAGGGTGAGCAATAGCGTGTCCCTCGGCTGCACCCAGCCACCATCCTCGGTTAGGGAATCGCATGCGCGAGTAGCGTGCCGCGCCGTCACTGGTCCCCGCTCTCTCCTGGGTACAGTGCGTTTCCCAAAAGACAGCAGGGGCTGCGGGTAGAGACGTGTCTGCCGCAGTCCCGTATTCTCGTAAGTGGGTGCAAATACCTGTCTTAGACAGGTATCTGCACCCCCCTGAAAGGTGCCAAATGTGACACCGGAGGGGGGAGGGTTCCAAAAAGCGAAAGCGTCATTTTTGGGTGGAGCTCCGCTTTAAGAATGGATTTGTCGCATTTGGTGAACACATTTTGGCACGCAAGTTTGGAGCAATTTTGACACCCAACACTTTAAAGTGTTACTAAACCCACAACAGTAAAATCAGTCTGTATATACAATAAAACATGCTTGTTATACTCACTCTGGAATCTAAGGGGTAATCCTCTGCATTTTGTAAAAATGCTGTTTGATCCTGTCCTCGGTTACTCACCACCTTTTACTGTCCCCGATATATCTGCTGATAGTACAGAGCTCAGGGACAAGCTGCACATGCTCAGTTTGGCATGTATTGCTAGACAGTTTTTCTCTCGTTAGAGTGTATGTGATCAGCACAGGGCCAATCAGCACTGTCCAGACAGAGGTTCAGGGGTCCTGTCGCTTTATAGGACAGTCAGAGCAGAATGAAAACTCTTCCTACAAGGTTTAACCAGCCACTGATAAGTCACAAGACTGCTTTATACTGCGGATGAGAAAAGGTATTTAGCAGTTTACATTTACTAAAATAATTGCATTTCCATGTTCTGTGTACTGTGGGAGACCAGATACTAAACCCAGGACCCTGCATTTACTGTAACACTTTAAAAGGGTTGTAAAGGTTCATTTTTTATTTTCTAAATAGGTTCCTTTTAAGCTAGTGCATTGTTGGTTCACTTACCTTTTCCTTCGATTTCCCTTCTAAATGTTTTTTTCTTTGTCTGAATTTCTCACTTCCTGTTCCTCCTCAGTAAGCTTGCCCCCATTATCCGAGCCGTTCTGGCTGGGGGTTAGTCAGCGTGCTCGCTCCCTCCCTTGGGACTACATGCCTGCGGGGAGATGCTGTGAATGTTCAAAGGAGGGGGCGAGCACGCTGACTAACCCCCAGCCAGAACGGCTCGGATGATGGTGGAAAGCTTACTGAGGAGGAACAGGAAGTGATAAATTCAGAGGAAGAAAAAAACATTTAGGAGGGAAAATCGAAGGAAAAGGTAAGTGAACCAACAATGCACTAGCTTCAAGGAACCTATTTAGAAAATAAAAAACAAACCTTTACAACCACTTTAATGACATGGCTTCCTTTAGGCACAATACAAACAATCCAGACTTTCAATATCAAGCAACACAATTATCGGGCTATGTAGTTTGGAGCAGGGCAGGGCTGTGTGTGTGTCCCCCCCACTTCTCCATAGACATGCATTACCTTCATATGAATTACCAAAAGCAATTTTAGCCAGTTTGACAGTTGTCGCTCAGCCTGCAGAGTGCAAGCTGTGCTAGATCCACTAAAAGTGTATATTATACTATTATTATTACATTATAATATATTATTTTACTTAAACCATTCCATATATACAGTTTATAAGCTAAATGTACCTCTTTTTGCAGATATCCATGTAGCACACATATGTCAAACACAAGGCCGTGGCCAAATCTGGCCTGCCAAGCCTTGTCATGTGGCCCAGTTTTACAGCCAGGACTCCATACCCGCACCTCCAACTCTCAGTCTCTGCACCCATACCCCGCTGTCACTTGTAAACACGCCTGTTTTTACAAGGGATAGCTTTGCCCTCAGTGGCTCTCGGATCTAAGATATCCCTGCAAACACTCACAGTGGGGCATGGCGGGGACAGATCATCAGAATCTGAGAGAGGGAATGATCTTGCTGCAAGGCGAGTCAGAGCCGCCTACACGGGAAGGTGCTAGAACCAGGCCAGGTAGGGGAGAGAGATGTGAGGAAGCTTTTGGGGCGGGGGCTTGGGGTTGTACACAGCGCACCCTAAACCCTGCAGTCTGTAAATAAAGCACTCCTGCAACTGTATTCTGAGCATAGCACACCTCTGAACCCTGCACAATGCACATAATACACTCCTGAACTTAACACACGGTATGTAGCTCTGCACTCTGTACGTGACGTGCTCCTGAACCTTGCACTGTGCACATCATGCACCCCAGATACAATCAGCCCTTTGAGGGTAACCATACTGCTGATGTGGCCCACGATGAAATGGATTTTGACACAAATCGTGTCTTTGGTGAAATAAAGACATGTGATGTTTATTCAACACAATGACCCAGATCAATTTCTAGACACACTACATCATATATTTCTATGGCGCCTCTGCAGTGCCACCTACCAACAAGTTTTTGTTCCTTCTCAAACAAGCCCAGTATCCACCTCATGGCCCTTTCAAGGACCTAGGACCAGGAACCCAAAAGGCATTGAGAGCAATCCGTCCCATCCCCACTCGCATACTAGGAAGGTTGTGTGTCTTACCGGACAGGGCAACCTGTTAAAGCGGTGGTTCACCCTAAATAACAAGTTTCTACCATTAAATCCAGCATACTAGCGTGAGCTACAGTATGCCTTTATTTATTTTTTTGGCGCCGTACTCACAGTTTAATCCCGTAGTGAAGTTTCAGACTCCCGCAGGGAATGGGCGTTCCTATGCAGAGGGAAGATGATTGACGGCCGGCTATGGCGCGTCACACTTCCCGAAAATAGCCGGAGTAGGTCTCGGCTCTTCACGACTCTATACGGCGCCTGCGCACAGACTAGGAGCTGACTGCGCAGCTGCCGTGAAGAGCCAAGTCCTATTTCGGCTATTTTCGGGAAGCGTGACGCGCCATAGCCGGCCGTCATTCACCTTCCCTCTGCATAGGAACGCCCATTCCCTGCGGAGAGTCTGAAACTTCACTACGGGATTAAACTGTGAGTACAGCGCCAAATAATAAAATAAAGGCATACTGTAGCTCGCGCTAGTATGCTTGATGGCATGCTAGAATTTTTTTTTTTTTTTTAGGGTGAACCCCAGCTTTAAGCCATACGCCAGCAAATATGTCCAAGTGCATGAGTCCTAAGAAGACTAAACAGGTTGTGTCATTAGAATTCTATATATTCTATTTTGACTCTGGCAAAAACCAAACACTGATTCCTTATTTTCAACTCTAACCACATTCCACAGTGACGTATGCAGTCAGTGGTGACACAGGACCGTCACAGGAAGGGCTGAGGTTCCTTCAAAGTAGACTGAATGACAGTCTGGCTTTACCTTCTCTATGCTGTAATAGATTACAGATGGTGGCACCCAGTAGAGGAATAACTGGTTCTTTGAGGTAAAAAAAAAAATGAAAGCAGAGTTTTTCTTGCAGAATAAGCACTGGTGAGTTGGTTGTAAGGTAAATAAATAGTTGTGTCAGTTGTTTCTGTATAAATTTGAAAAGCAAAGGGTAGCTTTAAGGGGCATCCGACTTGAAACAGGTATTTTAGCCCTAGATAGATTTTGGGGACTCTCTTAGTTACATCTTTAGAAATAAATGTCTTTTATAATTATAAAGACAAGGGAAGGCAACAAAGGTGCCAAGACACAATAAAACTCTGGAACCCAGAGCGGCATGGGAGGAGGTGTTCCCTCAGATGGATGGGGATGATTGGGACATTAACTTTACCAGACTGGTGTCAGCCAGGGATCGACTGATCCAATTTAAATTTTTACATCATATAGATCTTACTCCAGACAGATTGGCGAGAATGTTCCCTACCCAGTTGCCCTGTTGCTAGTAGTGTACTTTTTCCACTGCAGATTTTCTTCGTGTATTCTAGAATTGTGTGGCTATTCAGGAATTTTGGAAAGGGGTCACTAAGTGCATTGAGGTTACCGGTATTCATATACAGCTAGCAGTGGAGGTGTGTCTATTGGGATTAGTTGATGCTATAGCTCCAAAAAGAGTGACCCACACGTTGTTGACCATTCTACTTTATTCTGCTAAGAAACCAATAGTGCTTTCATGGAAAAAGTCTGCCCCTCCGACTACTCTAGCATGCAAGGCTCTTGTCAACAAAGCCGCCCCACTATAGAAGACTCCTTACATAAGTAGAGGTATACCACAAAAATTCAATAAAGTGTGGGGTAAATAGTACTTCTATGGCTGTCTGATTCAGTGGCTATCTACAAGATAATATATATCGTTGTCAGCATTTGTATGCAATGGACTTGGGGAGGTGGCAACTTGCTTGTTCTTCTCATTGGCGTGATAAGGGGCTCTTTCTCCAGTGTATAAAGCAAGGATGATGTTATAATGCATTATAGGTGTATATTTTGGTCAGGCCAAAGTAATATTCATAATATAAAATATATAAATTTGTATGTGGGAGTTTTTGTAATCTTGTTCTGATATTCATGGGTATGGACCTCTGGGATATACAATGAGCCAATTGCTGAAGAAGTGTACATTTTTAATTTGTGTATGGCACGTTAGGCCTTTGTTGTTCGTGTTTGTATATTTGTCAGTGCAAAAATTGATGAATAAAACTTAAAAAAATAAAATAAAATAAAATTACCAGATTGGGAAGGAACAGAGTTGGGAATTCTAAAAGATAGATCCCATTGATGAAGTAGCTAATGGCGCGTACACACGATCGGAGTATCCGATGGTCTAAAATCCAATGGATTTTTTCATTGGAATTCTGTTCAAGCTGTCTTGCATACACACGGTCAGACTAAATTCTGACTGTCCAAAACGCAGTGACGTAAAACACTACGGCGAGCCGAGAAAAAGTAAGTTTAATGCTTTCCGAGTATGCGTCGACTTGATTCTGAGCATGCCTGGATTTTTCTCAGATGGAATTCCACACAGACGATCGGAATTTCCCATCTGATTTTTTTTCCCCATCGGAAGAATTTAAAACATGTTCCATTTTTTTACTCCGATGGAAAAAAAGTCCGTTGGGGTCCACACACGATCGGAATTTCCAATGAAACAAGTCCATCAGACTTTTTTCATTGGAAAAACCGATCATGTGTACGTGGCATTAGACTCCATCTTTAGCTTAAAATATCTTTAGCATGGAATGGACAATTATAATTTATCAATTAATGCCTACAAGTACAGTGGTCTCTAATCCTTTTGTGTAGGTTAGGACCCACTGAAGCCAGCCAAACTTGTATAAAAAAAAAGACTCTACTTCAAGCCAATTCCAGAGCTGTGGCATATATTTCCACAACACTATCTAATGAAAGGCCTTAACAGTCATCATTGAAATACCATTAAACAGAGAGTGAGATAGGGTAAGTGGCTCTGAAATTAAAGGGAGATTCAAACCCTTTTGGCTGATGATAGAAGGTATGTATGATCCCAACCATACAGCAAGAAACTTAGGAAAATGTACAAGATGTCCAAGAACCCTTAGGCTCCATTCACATCTAGGCGGACAAAATCGCGGCGTTTTGTCCCGCGAATTGCGGCGGCAAATAGCAGCGTTTTGTACCGCGATTTGCGGCGACAAAATGCCGCGATTGTCCCCCTAGATGTGCCCCTCTATGGAGATGGTTCCCGAACGCCGAAAGCCGCCTGAAAAAAAGGTCCGGGACCTTTTTTCGGGCGGCAGGCAGCAGGCGTACGGCGTTCGGCGTGGAGATGTGAACCATCTCCATAGAGGGCAATGTGTTTCCAGCCCTCTGGCGGCAGCGGCGTCACACTACAGGCGACAAAACGCCTAGGTGTGAATGGGGACTTAAAGGTATCAAAGCATGTGTTTAGGTGCACACAGAACACATCAGAATCCATTGGATGTTGGGTCCAAGGAAAAAGAAAAATCAAAAGTGCTAGTCTGCTTCCCCAGAAAATTAGTATTGCCCGAGACAACAGCATGGTGCTCTAATAATGTACAGTTACAGGCTTTAGGGTATTTAGGAATGTTAAAATACAAAAAAAAACTGCAGTAGAATATCAGTTAATTATATACTGAGGGACAAAGTAATGTGTGAAAAGCTCACTTTACAAGAGTGAATTTAAAAACAAAATGTATTAACACATACTAAGTATTCTGCAGTCGCTGGAAGCACATACTGCTCATATTGAGTATCTCTATCTGATTAGCCAGCTTCACAATCTCGCTTTCCTAGCCCTGCAAGGCAAGTCAACCCTGCTCATTTCTCACAAGGGAAAAGATTGGATTTGCTTTCCCAAACAGGTTACAAATAACACAATAGAACCAGTGTGCCCCACAAATTCCCTTTCCTTTCACACAATGTATATATATGTAATATACACTTCGTCCTGACAGATAATTTGTCTTCAACAGAGACCAGATAAAAAAAAGAAAAAAGCCTCGCTATAAAATTTGGTGTGGATAAAGATAAAGTCAGTGACCTTTCTATTTCCCACAAGTACCAGTGCACAGTCAGCAAATCTGTGCTAAGCAACATAAGCTATCTGGGTTAACAACCATATAGGTTCCAGGATTTAAGAACAATAAAAGATCCAAGAAGCTACAAATACTAAAATTAGGTCAGGAGTAGAATTTTAAAAAGGTAGTGCTAAAATAATTGCAATGCTCAATAATAATAAAAACGTGTAGAGTTTTGGAAATGCAGTGTATGTCGGCACGTTCTAGTTGGTTTTAGTCTAATAGGCTGCCTGGAAGTTAAGAAGGGGCTAAGGCCAAATCCAGAGTGTTCATGGCTTTGGCTCCTTGTGGTGGGCTATAAATACAAGGGGAGGAAACCTAGTTGGGACCTGGGTCCTTGGATGGGAAAGTACAAGGAGAGCTGCAGGCACATGTAACTGGACTCTAGTCCCTGGGGGGCTTCCCCTTGGAGGGTACCCAGTTGGGGTACCAAAGATGGCATGTGGACTTTATTGAAAGGACTTTACATTTTTTATTGAGGTATGCATTGGGCTGCCTTAAGACAGGATAAACTAGAGCAGTAAAGGCACCCCAGATGTTTTGGAACTACATTTCCCATGATGCTCACTCAACTACACTGCAGAGTGCATGAGCATCATGGGAAATGTAGTTCAAAAACATCTGAGGTGCCAAGGTTCCCCATCACTGAACTAGAGTGTGTATGGAGGAATATGTGAGAGACTGTTTTATATTGCTCTGTAGTTACAAGAGTTTCAAGTAAAAGTTCTACAGTTCCAAGAATGTGCCTGCTCAGAAGTTTCTTGGAAAAGGGTGCATGTAAGGTGTATAAAAGATTTGGGGACAACCCTGGATAAAAGTTAAGGAGGAGGGATCAAGGGGGGAGGCAGTGAAGTTCTTCTAATAGTTGGATTAAAGGTTTGTCATTCCCCAGGGAGTCTCAGACAGATTATATACAGTGACATCAGTGGGTGTGATAGTGACAGATGTATAATGACCTGAGAGTCAGTGATTGAACATATAATGTGTTTAGGTCTATGAGAAATATACTGTACTGTACAATGAGTCTCTCTGACAGATTATATAATATTTTATTAAGATGTATTTAATATGAATGAATGAATGAAAAACGTATAAAGCGCGGCGCATGCGAACTGAATCGCTTCTGGGCGCTAGTTGTTTGTGTCTCATGACATCAAAAGAGCAGAGTTTTGATCCGTCTTCTGAAAGTCAGGTGGTTTTCCTCCAACCGAATGCTGGTTGGTAAAGCGTTCCATAGTCTAGGACCCTGAAAAGCAAACCTTCTTTCTCCTTTGGACTTGTATTTGGTTTTTGGTACCCTGACCAGATTTTGGTCGGTGGATCACAGAACGCGATTCGAATATGTATTGTCATAGTGTCTCCCAGGGTTAGTTCTCCTGCATCCCGCACTAAAGAGCTGACTGGGGCAGACTGACGCTGGTTGCGATCCATCTGGTAGTGAAAAGCTTCCCGAGGATGCAGAGAAGCTTTGCAGGGTGGGGATATGTCTGCCAGCGAAGGGCCCCTGTGCGATACACAGACAATCGTCTGGGGGGGGGGGGTGTTCACTCTGCAAAGACATTATCGGTTATGAGCGGATTTACGCTTGTGTCACCCATGTGTGCCTGATCAACACATTTGTGGGGGCCTTGGCGTTCTCTGCAGATAATCTCCCATCCACAGGAACGGTAGTATAATCCGGGTATGTGTTGTTCTCTGAACAACGCAGAATAAGGATTCACGCCAACGGTAAAAACATGAGTCCATGAATTGTTATGGTCGGGAACGGTGTTCATGATTTCAGCCAGCCATGCGGCTTACTGGAGAGCATGGATTCCAGGTACAGCAGGTGGGAAATCGTACACACTGCCTCCGCCCAGGCACAGCCATAAGTCATTGTTCATTGGTTGTTGTAGAACCCCCTCCTGTTTAAAGGAATGCCTGTGCTTGATTGGTCGATGGTGAAACCATCAAGCTCTATTGCAAAAAAAGGGAATATTTGGGACTTTAGAGGAGACGCAAGGGAGGTTTTTTTTGCATATCAAGCTCTGTCTATTGTTGTATGAATAAAGATTGCTCCCGGGATCAGGGCAGTTGGTCAAGCGATGAAGCTAAGGATGTGAGGACGGTGACTATGTCTGTTTACTTGGGGAAATGCGGGAGACAGGGGTAAATTGAGATGCATTATAACAAAAGGCTGAAAGGGCGCTTATTAGCGCAGGTGAGACAGGTTGACATAGGTTACGCGTATTGTATAGTGGAATTTCCACGACAGTATATACAGTTACATTGGTCAGTAAATCAATTGGTGGCAGATTACTTAATGTGACACTGGATGACAGATTATATACAGGGACTATTTTTTGGACAGATTGTGTACAAATATATACTGTGACATTAGAGAATGTGTGACAGCTTTTCAATTAGGACATTAGTTGGTTGGGTTGTAAGATTATATAGTGTGACATTAGTCGCTATGATGACAGATTATATATTGCATTTGTCATATTGTTTGTTTGTACACACACACACATACATATACATATATACATATATATATATATATATATATATATATATATATATATATATATACACTGCCAAAAGTATTGGGACACCAGCCGGTACACGCATGTGAACTTTAATGGAGTCTTAGTCCGTAGGGTTTAATTTTGAGTTGGCCCACCCTGTGCAGCTCTAACAGCTTCAACTCTTCTTGAAAGGGTGTCTATGGGAATATTTGACTATTCTTCAAGAAGCGCATTTGTGAAGTCAGGCACTGATGTGAACAAAAGGCCTGGCTCACAGTCTCCACTCTACTTCATCCTAAAGGAGTTCTATCGGGTTGAGGTCAGAACTCTGTGCAGGCCAGTCAAGTTCCTACACCCAAAATCCATGTCTTTATGGACCTTGCTTTGTGCACTGGTCTAAATCATTTAGTCATGTTGGGTTCTTTTTCAGGGGTTGGGCTTGGTCCCTTAGATCCAGTTACATTTTGGACAATTTCATGCTCCCAAAATTGTGGCAACAGTTTTGGGGGGGGGGGGTCACTTCCTGTTCCAACATGACTGCTCACCTGTGCACAAAGCAAGGTCCATAAAGACATGGATGAGCACATTTGGGTGGAGAAACTTGACGGGCCTGCACGGAGTTCTGACCTCAACCCGATTAGTACACCTTTGGGATGAATTGGAGCGGAGACCGCAAGACGGGCCTTCTCGCCTACATCATTGCCTGACCTCACAAATGCGCTTTTAAAAGAATGGTCAAACATTACCATAGACACACTCCTAAGCCTTGTGGACAGCCTTTCCAGAGGAGTTGAAGCTGTTATAGCTGCAAAGGGTAGGCAAACTCCGTATTGAACCCTACGGACCGAGACTGGGATGCCATTAAAGTTAATGTTTGTGTATAGGCGGGCATCCCAATACTTTTGGTAATATTGTGTGTGTGTATATATAAAAACACACACATATACTATAGTCATATACAGTACAGTCTGTATTAAAACAGTTACATTACTTGGTATGACCGTTTATGACTAGGTTGACAAATGTTATAAAGTGACAAACATTATGATGGTTGTTTGCAGATTGCGTATACCTTTTCTACAATTACCTTAGTCAGTATTACAGTTGGTGGCAGAATACACATGATATATAGTGACATTAGTTGATAGAACAATTGGTGACAGATTACATACAAGGACATTAGTCAGCATGACAGTTGGTGTCAGACCGTACTCAGTAACATTATTCGGCATGACAGTTGGTGACAGTCTGTATACAGGGACACCTACCATTAATCAGACTTTTTTTTTCCCCTTTTTTCTATAATAAATAAGGTTTTTACTTGAGTAATCAGAATTAACATATGGTTGGAACTCAGAGACATATACTAGTCCAAAGTTGCACACAGTAGATCACACATGTATAGTACACAGTAAAAAAATAATGGATTGTATCAAGCATAATGCCGCGTACACACGACCATTTTTAAAGGTCTAGAAAAAACAACGTTTTTTTCAACCCGATTATTGTTAAGCTGGCCTTGCCTACACACGATCGTGAAAAGAAAATGCTCTATAAAAGCGCGGTGATGTACAACACGTACGACGGCACTATAAAGGGGAGGTTCCATGCGGATGACGCCACCCTTGGGGCTGCTTTTGCCGATTTCGTGTTAGTAAAAGACGATTTGCGCTTTTCTGTCTGTTACAACGTGATGAATGTATCATCTCCATTGCGAACGCTAGTTTTACCAGAACGAGCGCTCCCGCCTCATAACTTGCTTCTGAGCATGCACGTTTTTTTTCACGTCGTTAAAGCCCACACGCAACAATTTTTTACGACGTTAAAAACGACAAAGTTAAGAACGACGTGAAAATTTAGAGCTTTTCCTAAATTTTTAATAGCCATTGTTTACGTTGTGAAAAATGCTCTGGAGCCCACACACGATCGTTTTTAATGACATACATTTTTTTAAAAAAAAATTTACATCCCGAAAAACGGTTGTGTGTACGCGGCATAAGAGCCCATAATTTAGTTTAGGTCTTACTCTAGGAGGGCTTGGTGACAGGCTTGTAATATTTTGGCTGAATAGAATGGAGATAGTAGTTTCAATAAAATTCTCATAAGGAATGTAGGTATAGTAACTGCTGTTAAACCCCCGTTACAGGGGAGTACCTCTATTTCTGGACCAATGTAACTATGTGTAGCATCCTCTACCTTAGATAGGTGCTAGAGTGGTGTTTTTTTTGTGTGTACTGCCAGTGCAGGTACAATTTAGGCAGGCCTAGCTGTGAGCTAGGCCTGTTTGTTTTTGATCTGGTGGCAGGGGAGTGGTTTAGTGTAGCAGCAGGCGATTAACATGTGCTTCAGCTCTCTGGCGCCTCCTTTTGTTTCCAGTGAGAAGGTTCTGAAAAAGAGGCAGGGCAGTGTGCTGGAGTGACATGGGGTGTGATTGGGAGTTCTGACCAATCCCCAACTAGGATTGGCAGGGGGGCAGCCCTCCTATATATACACCCATGGTCAGCCTGCTGGGGGAGTTTTTGTCGGGTGAAAGAACTGGAATTTGGAGCGTTAGGGAGTTCCCTCAAAGGCCACGACAGTCTTTTTTTTGGGGGGGGGGTGTGAACTCAGGCCTGAAGCTCAGGAGACTCTCTCTAAATGGTCATTGACAGATATCCTGAAACAGGAGAAGGAGGAGGACAGTTTGGAGCATGGCCAGGAAAGTCATTCAGGAGGGATCCATGTCGGGGTCGGTGAGTGAGGAGCACAGTGAGAAGCTCTGGGAGAGACATGCCATGATTGTGGTGTTTTTGGAGTCAAGTCGCTGAAGCCAGGAGGATTGGCAGGATTTGCATCAGACTTTCTGGGAGCAGTAGTCCATCAAGTATCAGTTAGCAAAACTATTCTTTTTGTCTAAAATGGTTGCTACAACTAGGGGGACTGCAGACCCCTGCCTATAAAATGGCTGCTAGGAAAATGTTAGGACTTATGAGAGGTCTAGCCATGTGCTAACGGTGACAGGAATCTAGATTAGGACAGCAGAGAGGAGCAAGTGATCAAGTAGTGTGCGGGAGGAGATGTGGAGCTGAGAGACTGTCAGTTTAGATTTAACTCCCTTTATTTCAAATGAGAAAGATTTATCATTTGGGCATCTCATGTCCCTTTTCCCCATCCAGGTTTAATCCCCAAATAAAAAAAACAAGTAAAAAGTTTGTCCATTGACTGGAGAATTTTACACAGTGCCAAGTACTGCTACCTTGTTGGGAGGGGAAACACTAACCCATGTGGTTTACAAGGCATTTTTCCAGAACTCCCAGGCAGCAGGCAGACAGAGGGAGCATGTGTCTCTGACAATACGGCTTGTCAGAGGGCTGAGGTTTTAAAGGGGTTGTAAAGGTTTGTTTTTTATTTTCTAAATAGGTTCCTTTAAGCTAGTGCATTGTTGGTTCACTTACCTTTTCCTTAAATTTCCCTTCTAAATGTTTTTTTACCTTTGTCTGAATTTCTCACTTCCTGTTCTCCCTCAGTAAGCTTGCCCCCATCATCCAAGCCATTCTGGCTGGGGGTTAGTCAGCGTGCTCGCCTCCTCCCTTGGGACTACATCCCTGCGAGGAGATGCTGTGAACACAGGAAGTGGGCGAGCACGCTGACCAACGCCCCAGCCAGAACGGCTCGGATGATGGGGACAAGTTTACTGGGGAGGAACAGAAAGTGGGAAATTCAGACAAAGAAAGAAAAACAAATTTAAGGAAAAAGGTGAACCAACAATGCACTAGCTTAACTGCTTGCCGACCAGCCGCCGTCATTCTACGGCGGCAGGTCGGCTCTGCTGGGCGAGAGCCCGTAGCTATACGGCGGCTCCTTGAGCGTGCCCCCCGCTCGCCCCCGACTCCCGTGCGTGGACCGGGAGCTGTGTGTGTAAACACACAGCTCTCGGTCCTGTCAGCGGGGGAAATGCTGATCTTCTGTTCATACAATGTATGAACAGAGGATCAGTGTTTCCCCTAGTGAGGCCACCCCCCACAGTAAGAACACACCCAGGCATACTTAACCCCTTCCCCACCCCCTAGTGTTAACCCCTTCACTGCCAGTGGCATTTTTATAGTAATCCAATGCATTTTTATAGCACTGATCGCTATAAAAATGCCAATGGTCCCAAAAATGGGTCAAAAGTGTCCGAAGTGTCCGCCATAATGTCGCAGTACCGAACAAAAAATCGCTGATCGCCGCCATTACTAGTAAAAAAAAATATTAATAAAAATGCCATAAAAATACCCCCTATTTTGTAAACGCTATAACTTTTGCGCAAACCAATCAATTAACGCTTATTGCGTTTTTTTTTTACGAAAAATATATAGAAGAATACGTATCGGCCTAAACTGAGGAAAAAAAATGTTTTTTTATATATTTTTGGGGGATATTTATTATGGCAAAAAGTAAAAAATATAAATTTTTTTCAAAATTGTCGCTATATTTTTGTTTATAGCGCGAAAAATTAAAAACGCAGAGGTGATCAAATACCACCAAAAGAAAGCTCTATTTGTGGGAAAAAAAGGACGCCAATTTTGTTTGGGAGCCACGTCGCACGATCGCGCAATTGTCTGTTAAAGCGACGCAGTCCCGAATCGCAAAAAGGTCTCTGGTCTTTGGGCAGCAATATGGTCCGGGGGGTAAGTGGTTAAAGGAACCTATTTAGAAAATAAAAAACAAGCTTTTACAACCCCTTTAACCACTTCACGACCGCCCACCGTAGATATACTGCGGCAGGGCAGTCACTCTGTGCCAGATCACGTACTATGTGATCTGACACTTCCGTGTCAGATCTCCACTGTGACCACAGCAGGAGCCCAGCGGCGGGTACCGCGGACTTGATGTCCATCAGCCCATGCCAATTGTTCAGTACACAGGCAGAACAGCGATCTGCCTATATAAACAAAGCAGATCACCGTTCTGTCAGTATGAAAAGGCATTAATCCTGTGTTCCTGCAAAGCAGAGACATAGATCTATGCATTTCCTTAGTGAAAGCACCTGGGATATGCAGATGGTGCACACCGCCGGCCATTGAATGGCTGTACATGTCTGTAGCTGGGTACACACCAAATATGCATATGAACGCAGATTTCTAGGTGCGTACTGCTATTCATGTCTATGGTCAACTGTAAGCACCACCCAAGGCAGGGAAGCTGTAAGCAGTGAAGGGAAAGTGCTGGGGTTTTTACACTAAAGCAGGGATCGCCAAACTACGGCCCTCCAGCTGTTTTTGCGGAACTACACGTCCCACGAGGCATTGTAAAACTCTGACATACGCAGACATGACTAGGCATGATGGGAATTGTAGTTCCTGAACAACTGGAGGGCCCTAGTTTGGAGACCCCTGGCCTAGAGCATATTATCAGCCTTTAACAGTCCTTGTGCACAAGGCCTTAATATTACAGATGGTATTCAGAAAATACATGGGTCATAAACATGGAACACAGCAAAACAAACAACGTAAATAATCACTCTGAAGAACTTTAAAGCATTAAAATCGATTACAGATCCGTGATAAACTCACCCGAGATGGCGTACAGATTAGACTGCTGGTTTTCAAAATCCGGCCGAGTGTTATTTCTACCTCTGAATGTTGCAGGAAGAGTTAGAGATATATGTCTGGAAGAAAAGAAGGTAAAAATAAAAAATATTCCATGAATTGTAGAAATACTGTAGAACCATTTCTGTAATAACTGCCCTGTAATTTTTTTTATTAAAGCTGAAGTTTTGGCATGAACATTTTAAGGTAGTTAGTCAGCTTGGACCATACCTTGTGAATTACCCCTAAAGCTGGAAATGACTGTAGTAGAGACCTCTACAGTGACTCTCACTAGCTTCCAAGTCCTGTCCAGAGCGGCTGCCCTCCTGCATTGTGAACACCAGAAGTTGCCCTCTCAATACGGACACCACTCGTGAACACTAATGCCGCGTACACACGACCGTTTTTCATGACGTGAAAAATGCAATTTTTTAAATTCGTCATTAACCACCCCTTCACGCCGATATACGTCGGCAGAATGGCACGGCTAGGCACATCCACGTACCTGTACGTGGCCGTTTAAGCCCAGCCGTGGGGTCGCGCGTGCACGCGACCTAATCCGAAGCTCCGTGACCACGGGACCCGATCGCCGCTTGAGTCCTGCGATCGGTCCCCGGAGCTGAAGAACGCGGAGAGCTGTGTGTAAACAATGTTTTCCCATTCTTCACTGTGGCGCCGTCATTGATTGTGTGTTCCCTTATATAGGGAAACACAATCAATGACGTCACACCTACAGCAACACCCCCCTACAGTTAGAAACACAAATGAGGTCACACTTAACCCATTCAGCGCCCCCTTGTGGTTAACTCCCAAACTGCAATTGTAATTTTCACAGTAAACAATGCATTTTTAATGCATTTTTTGCTGTGAAAATGACAATGGTCCCAAAAATGTGTCAAAATTGTCCGAAGTGTCCGCCATAATGTCGTAGTGACGAAAAAAATCTCTGATCTTCCATTAGTAGTTAAAAAAAAAAATGCAATAAAACTATCCCCTATTTTGTAAACGCTATAAATTTTGCGCAAACCAATCGATAAACGCTTATTGCGATTTTTTTACCAAAAATAGTAGAAGAATACGTATCGGCCTAAACTGAGGAAAAAAAATATTTTTATATATATTTGGGGAATATTTATTATAGCAAAAAGTAAAAAATATTAATTTTTTTCAAAATTGCCGCTCTATTTTTGTTTATAGCGCAAAAACTAAAAACCGCAGAGGTGATCAAATACCACCAAAAGAAATCTCTATTTGTGGGAAAAAAAGGATGCCAATTTTGTTTGGGAGCCACCCGCACGACCGCGCAATTGTCAGTTAAAGCGAACGCAGTGCCGAATCGCAAAAAGTGCTCTGGTCTTTGACCAGCGCAATGGTCCGGGGGTTAAGTGGTTAAAAAGCCAATTAAAGCACATTCCTGTGCTTGATTGGCTGTAACAGGTGAGACATTGGGCATGGCTTCAATGGGCTTCCCTACGCAAAAAAAAAAAACTGGCACAAAACAAGTGCATGACCCTTTTTTTTTTTTAAACTGTCACACCAAAATGCATGATTCTTTGTTACCATGCGCTTTGGTTTAATGGCACAAAAACGTGCATCCTTTTTTGCAGGTGCTGAGGCAATGCCATTAACATGTATTGGCACTGCTATGCACCAGCAAAAGGGATGCAGGTTCTTTTGTGCATTGCAGGGATTTTGCGAACATTCCCACATTGCACAAATGAGAACCTAGCTTTACAGGAGGGGGCAGGTAAAATTACTGACTTTTAGCCTGAAGTCAGTGGGGCCAGATCCACAAAGATCTGCCTATCTTTAGGCAGGCGTAGCGTATCTCAGATACACTACGCCGCCATAACTTAGAGCGTAGTTTCCGTATCCACAAATAATTTGCGCCGTAAGTTACGGCGGCGTAGTGTAAATGTGTCGGCGTAAGGGCGCGAAATTCAAATGACTAAGATGTGGGCGTGTTTTATGTTAATTCATCTTGACCCCATGTAAATGAAGTTTTTTTTTTAACGGCGCATGCGCCGTCCGTGGGGGTATCCCAGTGCGCATGCTCGAAATCACGTCGCAAATAGTCAATGCTTTCGACGTGAACGCAATTTACGCAAAGCCCTATTCGCAAACGTTTTACGCAAATGACGTAAACAAACGGAAAATTTGACGCTGTCCCGACGTCCATACCTAACATTGCGTACGCCTCATAGAGCAGGGGTAACGTTACGCCGAAAAAAGCCTGACGTAAAAAAATGCGCCGGGTGGACGTACGTTCTGAGAATCGGCGTATCTAGCTAATTTGCATACTCTACGCGGAAATCAACGGAAGCGCCACCTAGCGGCCAGCGTAAATATGCACCTTAGATCCGACGGCGTACTAAGACGTACGTCAGTCGGATCTAGCCCCCATTCAGGCGTATCTTGTTTTGTGGATACAAAACAAAGATACGCCGGCGCATCCTAGAAGTTACGCGGCGCATCAATAGATACGCCAACGTAACTTCTTTGTGGATCTGGCCCAGTATTTGCATGATACAAGGGTGCAGGGCTCCCATTGTGTTCTATAGGCTATTGGGCGCTTGCATTTAAAATCTGCTGGCAGCTACACATAAAAAAAACTATTTCTGGTTAGAAGAAAAAGGACACCTACACACTACTGGTATTAGTATTGTGTTTTTTTAAATGTCTTAATTATCAAACGCAGTGACCTCCAGTGATATAAACAATGGCCCGGATTCAGAGAGCAATTGCGCCTGCGTAACCATAGTTACGCAGCGCAATTGCTTGCTTGCGCCGGCGTTACGAATGCTCCTGATTCAGGAACATCGTAACGCCGACTGCAGCCTAAAATCTGCGTGGCATAAGGCTCTTATGCCACGCAGATTTTAGGCTGCATTCTTGCGATGACCGCTAGGGGGCGCTCCCATTGTGCTCAGTGTATAGTATGCAAATTGCATACTAACACCGATTCACAATGTTGCGCGAGCCCTGCGTACGCAAGTTACGGAGTTTCCGTACGGCGTCTTTAGCGTAAGGCTGCCCCTTCTAATAGTAGGGGCAGCCAATGCTAAAGTATACCCGCCGTTCCCGCGTCGTGAAATTAGAATTTCACGTCGTTTGCGTAAGTGATTCGTGAATGGCGCTGGACGCCATTCACGTTCACTTTGAAGCAAATGACGTCCTTGCGACGTCATTTGCCCGCAATGCACGTCGGGAAAGTTTCCCGACGGTGCATGCGCTTTACGATCGGCGCGGGAACGCGCCTAATTTAAATGATTCCCGCCCCCTGCGGGATCATTTAAATTGCGCGCGCTTACGCCGGGCAATTTACGGAGCTGCTGCTCCGTGAATCGAGGGCATCGGCGCAAATTTGCGGGGGCGCAGGGCAAAATCGTTGCCCTGTGCCTCCGTAATTTATGCGCAATTCTTACTGAATCTGGGCCAATCCTACTAATCTGCTGTGTGTTGGGGAGAACCGTCCTCTGGAAACGGTTGGATGTGATATGTTTGCCATCACACTGTATGAAAATCATGTGCAAAGGAGCCATCTACTTTCATTATTTATATATGAAATGCTGCAATTTCTTTCCTGCCCTCTAGATGTCACCACTGCTATACGTAACAAGTATGTCTGGGTTTATCCAGGCCATGGTATATCTGGTATTTGTTAAAGTGGTTGTAAAACCTTAACAAAAATAAAATAAAAATAAAACACCTGCAAGACAAAGCCATAATGAGCTAGTATGACTAGAATACTAGCTCATTATGCATTACTTACCTTAGAATCGAAGCCCCCGAAGCAGTCCTCGTCTCCCCCTCCGGCCGCAGACATCTCTTCACAGATACCCGGAAGGTTACTTCCGGGTATCGCCACTCCGGCACTGTGATTGGCCGGAGCAGCGATGATGTCAAATATGGCATTGCCGTTTTTATGAATGGGGTTTTTACTGCGCCGTAGACAACGGTGTATACCTATTGGCAAATATCCCCTAAACCGTGTTTAGGAAAGACACAGATGGGTAGGGGCGGGAGGAAGAGGAGCAGATCGAACCCTTTCTCATATCCCATCTGTGTGTGTGTTTGGGGGGGGGGGGGGACTGTTAATACTGGCTTTGGGCAGTGTGAAAAAGTGTTAGGCTGTATTCACACCTGAGCGTTTTGTCGCCTGAAGCTTGACGCTCAAAAACGCCAGAGGGGAAGAAATACATTATTCCCCATGGAGATGGTTCACATCTCCACGCCAAAACGCCTGAAGCCCAAACAAGTTCTGGACCCTTTTTTGTCGCTCGAATTGAGCGTATTTGGGCGTTTTAAATTGGTGACCCTAGACCTGTACAAAATCGTGGTAAAAAACGCTACGTTTTGTTGCGGCAAATCGTGAAAAAAAACGCTGAGTTTTGTTGCGGCAAATCACGGTAAAAACCGCCGCAAAGCGCTACGCTCAGGTGTGAATGCAGCCTTACAGACACTCTCAGCTTAGACAACTGCAGCCAGCGACCTTGCTGGGAAGGACAGTCTTGTCTGAATGATGTGTCTGGGTTTGAGGCAGTCTGAAATCCGGACACATGATTCCAAACCCGAACTGTCCGGGTGAATGCCAGACAGGTGGCAACCCTAACTCCAGGAACGGTCTTTATTGCATACTTAGATTGATCCAGCTTGGTATAACTTATGCATACAGCTTCCCATACCTGAGAAACCATTGTGGAAGCTGACAATCACTGAGATGAATAGTGCTACCGCGCCGCCACTTAAAGCGGGGGTTCTCCTTAAAATTTTTTTTTTTTTCGAGCATCTTATTCAGCATAGTAGCGTGAGCTACAGTATGCCTTTATATATTTTCTTGGCGCCGTACTCACTGTGTAATCGCCTACGAAAGTTTCCGGGGAATGGGCGTTCCTATTCAGAGGGCTCGTGATTGACAGCCGGCTATGGCGCGTCACGCTTCACGGAAATAGCCAAAATAGGTGTTTGCTCTTCACGGCGCCTGCGCAGTCAGCTCCGATGTCTGTGAGCAGGCGCCGTATAGCGCCGGGAAGAGCCGAGACCTACTCTGGCTATTTTCGTGAAGCGTGACGCGCCATAGCCGGCCGTCAATCACGAGCCCTCTGAATAGGAACGCCCATTCCCCGCGGGGAGTCTGGAATTTTACTACGCGATATAACAGGGAGTACGGCGCCAAAAAAAATATATAAAGGCATACTGTAGCTCGCGCTACTATGCTGAATCAGATGCTAGAAAGTTGTTATTAGGGTGAAACACCGCTTTAAGTGCAGAATAACCGTGAATGAAAAATAAATTTAAATATGCTGCTAAATCTATAGCCGACAATCACTGTAGTGGTCACAGTAGCAATCTTCTGCATGCTGTGCAGAGCTACAAGCTTCCCTACTGCACACCAACCACAGGGGGTCACTTGTTCAGCACTACCTCCATTCATAGAACGCCTTGTATTTTTTTTCAATGAATACAAGTGTGGTTGATCTACTAAAACTGGGGAGTGCAGAATCTGGTGCAGCTCTACATAAAAGCCAATCAGTTTCCAGGTTTGTTTGTTTTTTGGTCAAAGCTTAAAGTACAACTAAAGGCAGGGAAGTGTCTTGCAGAGCTAGTACATCATTGTCCTCCACTCTGCATCTCCCACAGGAAACTACAGTTCCCATGATTCAATGGCAGTGGACAGTGTCATAGGCATGGGCAGGGCATAGGCGGACTCAGTGTGAAAAGAGAAAAGAGAAGCGCTCTCCCAGGGGGGTTACTTTGCAGGGGCGCTCCCGAGTCCAGCATTTGTGTCCATAGACACGAATGCCAGACTCGGCCCCGCCCCCGGCATCATTGGACTTGATTAACAGCAGCGGGAGCCAATAGCTGCGCTTCTATAAATCTATCCAATCAAGAGCCGGGACCCTGTGCAGAGAGGGACAGCGCGTCTCAGCCGAGTGAATGAAGGGGCTCTGGTAAGTACCGTATTTATCACGGTATAACGCGCTCCCGCGTATACCGCGCACCCCTAAAGTGACCCCAAATCCTGTGTAAAAAATTTTTTTTTTGTATTTACAGTTTTGGTGTCTTGCGCGGCGTCCATCGGCGGCCTCGTCGGGTCCGGCGTCCTTCTGCGGCTTCGGGTGTCCTCTTCTGCGGCTTCGGGTGTCCTTCTGCGGCGGGTCCGGTGTCCTCTTCGGCGGGTCCAGTGTCCTTCTGCGGCGTCCTCGCTCGTTTCCCGCGCCGAGTTTTGAATACTGCGCCGACATATACCGAGAGCAGTACACTCGGGTATAGTCGGGCAGTCTCGGCAACTTCCGCGCTCACGTCCTGGACGTACAGGACGTCAGCGCGGATAGCCGAGCATTGCCGACAATACACGAGTGTACTGCGCTCTGACACTCGTGTATTGTCGGCAATGCTCGGCTACCCGCGCTGACGTCCTGTACGTCCAGGACGTGAGCGCGGAAGTTGCCAAGACTGCCCGACTATACCCAAGTGTACTGCGCTCGGTATATGTCGGCGCAGTATTCAAAACTCGGCGCGGGAAAGCGGGTATCGGCGTATACCGCGCACCCACGATTTTGCCCTGATTTTCAGGGCAAAAAAGTGCGCGGTATACGCCGATAAATACGGTAAAACGAGAGGGCTGGGGGGCCGGTCACTGCCAGAAGTTTTTTCACCTTAATGCATAGGATGCATTAAGGTGAAAAAACATGAGGTTTTACAACCCCTTTAACCACTTAAGGACCCCTTCACGCCAATATACGTCGGCAGAATGGCACGGCTGGGCACATCAACGTACCTGTACGTTGCCCTTTAAGCCCAGCCGCGGGGGCGCGGGCACGCGACCCGGTCCGAAGCTCCGTGACCGCGGGACTCGCGGACCCGATCACCGATGGAGTCCCGCGATCGGTCCCCGGAGCTGAAGAACGGGGAGAGCTGTGTGTAAACACAGCTTCCCTGTTCTTCACTGTGGCGCCGTCATCGATCGTGTGTTCCCTTATATAGGGAACCACAATCGATGACGTCACACCTACAGGGGTCTGGTATGGATTTTGAGGGGGACCCCTACGCCATTTAATAATAATTGGCGCAGGGTTACCTTTAATATCCATACCAGACCTGAAGGGCCTGGTATGGAATTTGGGGGGACCCCCCACGCAATTTTACCCTGATCCCTGCATACTTAGATGTGTCTGATTTAATCATCATCCATGTGAGTTGCTAAATGTTGTACCTTCATTAATTGTAACCATATTGCTACACTTAGAGGCGCCTCTCTTCTCTTTTATACTCAGTTGTGACATGACGCTACTCTTATATCAAGACATTGCTTGTATATCAAGGCAAAATGTATTAAACATTTTTGCTTTCAAACCAAGTTACTCTTAAACGAAGGTTTTACTGTATGCTTTTTTCTCTTGTACATGATTGGGTGTTCTTTATAAAGTAAAGTTTCACCACGATTACATTTACTAAGAAAAAAGAGTGCAAATGCATTGGCAAACTGTATAGTTTATTTGCCTTTAGTACTGTAAATCAAACCCACAATGCGATAAGTTATTGATTACCAGCTGCTGAACGTTTCTCGAGGGGTTCATAATTTGTCAAATTCTGATGAAGCAATTAAAAAAAGAGTGATAGAAACTCAATGTTTGCACCACTCTTCTAAATATAAAAAATGGAGCAGATGCAGCTCCTAAATAAACAGGGTGTGAGCCCCTTTGTTGTCTCGGAACAACTAGTTCTCTGTTTGGCCTGGTCTGTGACAGACAGCACAGAGAACATTAGAGCTGAAGCTGTATGCGCCAACCTCTCTGCCGTCCCCGCCCACCACTTACCTCAGAGTGGGAGGGAGGAGGATGGTACAAGCCCTGCACGCTGTGCTCATGTAGTGTAATTACTGCACAAGCTGAGATAGGTATGTGAGTGGTCTACTGACAGCGACACCTGGTTACACATGGCAGGAAGCTTTGTTAGTTTTCACAATATTGAAAGCTGCTCTATTCCCTCCAATAATTAAAGGGTCACTTACGGAAAATATTTTTTTAGCTAAATAGCTTCCTTTACCTTACTGCAGTCCTGGTTTCATGTCCTCATTGTTCGTTTTTGCTTTGATGTGGCTGTAATTCCTCTCAGTTCTGGACACTTCCTGGTTGTCTGTTTCCTGATCACCACAGTACTGGGAGATTTCTCACGGTGGTCACTAATCAAGGAGGTGTGATTACTGTTTGTAAAACGAAACTGGATTGGTGCTGAGGGGTTTTAGACAAAGCATTGCTGCCCTCTATTGGCTCTTTGTCTCTGTACATCAGAGAACCAGGAAACAACAGCAAAAACGAAACTAAACTGTAGGTACATTATATGATTGGTTTTTATCTATTTTTAATCATTTTTAAAAGGAATCAGTTAACTATTATGTCTCTATACTCTGTAAACAGTCATTTCAGCAAAAAATATTTTTTCCTTTAGTGACCCTTTAAGGGTAGGACTGTACCAGGCTCCATCTCACTTTGAAATAGAAACTGGCGTGGATGACAAAGATATACTTGAAAGAGGTCTGCTTAGTTGAAGTGGATTTCCACCCAACTTTACAAGGTGGTCTTAAACTAAAGACCGCCCCTCCACCCTTGTTTTTGGAGATATATATATATATTTTTTAAATGTTCCGACCTTACGTAATTTCCTCTTCTGCGGAAAGCCCTCCTCCTTCTCCCCCGCTGTCTTCTGGGACGTACGTACGCGCGCACGTGTGTGTGTGTGTGTCCCACCAGAAGACAAGGTGGCCATCCAGAAAGCTACACGTGACTCGCGCATGCGCAGTTGGAAACCAGCTGTGAAGCATGAAGGCTCCACTGCCAGTTTCCCTTAGTTGTAATGGCGGTGCCTGCACCCAAACCGGTGCACGAATCAGCCTGAGGGGGCCAACATCGCGGGCTCCCTGGACAGGTAAGTGTCCTTATTAAAAGTTGCAGTACTTGTAAAAAAAAAAAAAAAAAAATGTTTTTGAGGCTGGAACTCTGCTTTAGCCACTTGAGATCCGCGCTATATCAATTGCCGGGAGGTCATTGATTGACATCCTCCCCTTCACATGCTCCCCACGCCCCTGCAGGGCGTGCGCTGTGATCACCCGATCCTGGCCCTTTACCACGCGATCAGCTGTCAGCAAATGACAGCTGATCACGTGCGAACTGAATAGCCTCAAGGCGCTTGGTATCCATTGTCCTCCTTATGCTTCAGAAGAGGTGGGTCTTGAGTTTTTTTCTGAAGGCCCAATGATTTTCTTCCATTCGGATGTTAGTTGGTAGCGCGTTCCACAGCCGGGGTACTTGAACAGCAAATCTTTGTTCTCCTTTTGTGGGGACTTGCGGGACTTGGGGATTTGAAGTAGATTTTTGTTAGTTGATCGAAGAACGTGATTGGGTTTGTAGTATTTTATTTTCTCGCATGAATATTGAGGGGAGGTTCCTTGTGTACATTTGTGAGTGAGGCAGAGGGCCTTGAATGTGACTCAATCCTTTACGGCTAACCAATGAAGGGTCTTCAGGGACGGGGTGATTGTTTTTTTTCCCCATTATCAGTCTGGCTGCCGTGTTCTGGACGACTTGTAGACAAGAAATCTGGTATTTGAGGAGTCTGAGGTAGAGGGAGTTTGCACAGTCGAGCCTGGAGTTGATAATTGTTCCAACTACTACTGCTGTATCCTCTTCCGGGATGAAGGGAATGAGTCTTCGTAGCAGGCGGAGAATATGGTGAGATCTGCTGACTACTGATCATATTTGTGCGTCCATAGTCATGTCAGAGTCAAAGGTGACTCTGAGGCTTTTGATTTTGGTGCTTGGGGTGATGGTTTGTCCCAGAATGGGTGGTGGTGTCCATGTCGTCCTAGAGTTTATCTTTCGGTTTGCATGAAGCAGAAAAAGTTTTGGATCCATTAAGTTTAAGGTGGCTCTCCGTCATCCAGTTGTCTATCAATGTGAGGCATTGTTCTAGTCCGTGATATTGGTCTTTTTTTGTTGCTGATGCAAAAGTAAAGTTGAGTGTCATCAGCGTAGGAATGGTAGAGTAGGTCCTGTTTACTGACGATTTTGAGGAATGGGCGGAGGTAAATGTTGAAGAGTATGGGCGACAGGGGTGATCCTTGAGGGACTCCGCATGTAATGGTTTGTGCTTCCAAAGTGAAGGCTCCTATAGGTAGATTCAGGTAGAATGGATTATCTTTAGGTCGGCGTAGCCTAGCCTGTTTAGGCTACACCGCCTTAAATTAGTTAGGCTAGTAGTGATTTTCAATCTACTTACCTGCTAATCTACGGCGGCGTAGCCTCAAACGAGCGGGCGTAAGGGCGCCTAATTCAAATGACTTGGAGGGGGCGTGTATAATGGTAATGAGGCTTGACCTCATGTTTTTTACGTTTGTCACTGCGCATGCGCCGGGCGACTAGATTTCCCAGTGCGCATTGCGGCTAAGTACGCCGTACGGGCCTATCGATTTTGACGTGGACGTAAACGACGTAACTCCCGATTAGCGGCGGGAACGGCGGCCATACTTTAACATGGTTATTCCACCTCAATAACTTTAGGCCGCCTAAGGCCTTACGGAAACAACGTAATTCGACTGCGGCGGCCTGACGTACATTCGAGAATCGGCGTAAAAGCTCATTTACATAATCTACGCCGGCCGCAATGGAAGCGCCACCTAGCGGCCATCCGAAAAATTGCAAGCTAAGATAGAATGGCGCAATCCGGCCTGTCTTAGCTTTGTTTAAGCGTATCTCTGTTTGAGCATACGCTTAAACATACGGCGGCGTAGATTCGGAGTTAGGTCAGCTTATCTACTGATAAGCCGGCCTAACTCTTTTTGAATCTACCTACTAGTTTCACTGTCTGGGATCGATTCTCCAGGAACAATGTGAACCAGGGTAGATCAGAGTCTGCGACTCCAGGTATTTCTGTGAGGCGAGTGGGCAACATTTTGTGGTCTACTGTAGATGTGCAAAACTGCATATCAGAATGTGCAAATTTGTGTGATTTAACCACTTAAGGACCGCCGCACGCAAATAGGCACGACTGGGCACAAGGGCGTACATGTACATCCCCTTTAAGAGTCCAGCCGTGGGTCGCGCAGCCGGCGGGACGCTCGCGACCCGCTCCTCTCCTCCGTGACCGTCCCCTGCGGGAACAGTGGACCCGATCGGCGCTGGTGTCCTGCGATCGGGTCACAGACAGGAAGAACAGAGAGAGTTTGTTTACACTTACCTCTCCCCATGCTTCCTAGTGTGGCTGTCACTGATCGTCTGTTCCCTGTCATAGGGAACGTCGATCAGTGACGTCTCACGCTAAGCCACGCCCCCTATCAGTAAGCAACACACATTAGGGCACACTTAACCCCTACAGCGCTCCCCTCCTGGTTAACCCCTTCACTGCCAGTGTCATTTTTACAGAAACCATTGCATTTTTATAGCACTGTTCGCTGTAAAAATGACAATGGTCCCAAAATAGTGTCAAAAGTGTCCGATGTGTCTGCCATAATGTTGCAGTCACGATAAAATTCGCTGATCGCCGCCATTAGTAGAAAAAAAAAATATTAATAAAAATGCAATAAAACTATCCCCTATTTGGTAGACGCTATACATTTTGCGCAAACCAATCAATAAAACGCTTATTGCGATATTTTTTTTACCAAAAATATGTAGAAGAATACGTATCAGCCTAAACTGAGGGGAAAAAATGTTTTTGTTTTTTTATATTTTTTGGGGATATTGAGTATAGCAAAAAGTAAATAAATATTGATTTTTTTCAAAATTGTCGCTCTATTTTTGTTTATAGCGCAAAAAATAAAAACCGCAGAGGTGATCAAATACCACCAAAAGAAATCTCTATTTGTGGGATAAAAAGGACGCCAATTTTGTTTGGGAGCCACGTCGCACGACCGCGCAATTGTCAGTTAAATCGACGCAGTGCCGAATCGCAAAAAGTAGGCCAGGTCTTTAAGCTGCATAATGGTCCGGTCTTTAAGTGGTTAAACCGATTCTGCAATTTCAGATCACAAATTGTATTATCGCCATCTATCAGCATATAACCCATACTTTTAATAACAGTCCACCGAAACGGACTGGATGCTAGGGAAAGCCAATTTTAATTAAAGTATGTATTATATGCTCCGCACTACAAGTACATTTTTTTTTCTTTTTTTAACTGCAGTAGTAAAAGCTTTCAGTTTCCGATCTTGCATGTTCTTTGCACATGAAGAACGAGCATATGGCAAATGAAATACCACTATAAAGACTAGTTCCCCCCAGGAAATAATCTGGGACACGTCTCCATTCACATTACAGTCTTTACAATTAATCATCATTTCAGGCAACTGCGCTGACATAAACAACCACTCTGTGTTTGTAATTAGAACAAACTCCATCATATTAGGTACAGAGAAAGAAGATTGAGACAATTAGGTGTTTAACCAGTTAATGGCTTTTTGCAAACATCTGTAGTGTTTGCAAACAGCTACTTCAGGCTGTCAGGATCCTCAGAGGACGGAGATTGCTGGATGTGGGTTGGATGGAGTTTTAGTTATGCAGTGGCAGGAAAAAGTGGGGTTGGGACTTTATATGAGGCATGTGGTTTGCACCACCACAGGCCTCCATCCCTAGAAGGGTTTTAAAGTCCCAACCTTCCATTTTTTTTAAATAGTTATGCAGTGGCGGCCCGTCCATTAGGGGTGCCCAGGCGCCGCCCCCTCTCTCCACGCCACCTCATTATATGCAGTAGATGGATTGATTCATGCTATGCTATGCATAAATCTAAGGCCGCCGCCTTTTCATGTGTCCGGCCCCTTTCAGGGCAGTGGGAGCATGAATTATAGCGGCCAGGATTAGGGCCAAAGGCTCCAATAGACTTAAAAATAGGGTGGGCTCGGGTCACAGAGGATGCGACTGGAGCCCACCCAGGTGTGTTGCAACTGTGATCCTCCTCCTGGCCAATTGGAAAGCAGGTATCAAACCAGTTTCTCCATTGGCCAAAATGTTAGGGGATCCTATTGGATGCCTGGTGCCAGGAGGAGCAGAGAGGAGACGCACTGTGAAAACTGCTCCAGGAGAGGACACCAGAGCAGGTTTCCCCGAGCCTGCCAGCGGGGTTCCGGGCATAATTTTAATTTTTTTTTTGCAAGCTAAAATTAATCACATTAGATAGTCCCTAAAACATATTAATAGCTCCCCAATCGTTCCACAAATCATTGCAAACACTTGCCTTATATCCTCCAGCTCATGTTGTGGCCGTATCCATCATATGTGTGGGCATGTGAAGCCCAGTTCCTTTTTCTTCCTGGTTTTCAGGGAGAGGTGCATGCTGGGATTTTTAGGCACAGTAATGCCCAGAGACTCCTGGGAAATGAGTGTCATCATTTCCCAGGAGGCAATGGGGGTCTTAGGATGTTGAACCACCTAGAAGCAGGAACTAGGCAAATTACGAATACCGCCTAGAACAGCCAGATTGAAGTGAGTAAAAATAACTGGTAAGCGGTGGAAGGCGTGGGAGAGTGGCGGGGGGGGCCCTCTCCCACCGCCCATAACTGTGATCTTGCGGAAAATCCGCCGCAGAGACCACCATTATCGTTTATAGGACCGGCCGCTGAAAAGATACATATCTCGGTTGTGGCAGCAACTGAGATATCCATCTTTAAAGTGCTGACGTATATGTACATGAGCCGGTCGCCAAGAGGTTAAAAAATATATATATTTTAATTGTTTCTTTTTAACATTCTCACTTTACGCCATTTCTTCACACCTGCCTAAAACTTTTGCACAACTTTTTATGTTCGATAAAAATGCAGCCAATAGCCTTAAGCTAATAACTTTGCCACTGTTGAATGTTATCAGTTAGCATTGCTTTCAACCCTCTCTGAGAACTACAGAACACCTGTCCACGATGTAATGTAGAAGAGGAATTTTGTTATGTAGTCCTAAAACACTTCCTGTCCTAGAGTGACAATGCTGCTCTCCTTCATAGATGCAGTACGCTGTGATCGCCGTCTACCTAACATAGATGTGTTGGGCCCTTTCACATGGTCAGCAGACTTTACAGCCCTGAACTACAGTGAATCACTTTGCAGAAGCAGTTGAATGGCAGTCTGCAGGTGTTCAGAATTCTAGAATTTTTTTTTATCCCAGAGGGTATTCCACATTTAAATACTGTGCTGCAACCACGTGCCATGCGTTTATGTTGCAATACAGTCCTACTGATTTTAATGGGTGTTTGGCAAATGCCACTACATGCCAAAATGACATGATGAGTTAAATAGTTCCACCCAAAAGATGGCACCACAACGTCATCCCTCGGATGTTCGCCCCCCCCCACCTCTCCTACTCCTCCCACCGCCGAGCCAATTAGAAAGTGTGGCTCGCTTCGTGAATACGCAGTTGGGAACCGACTGTAAAGCTGAAAGACTTCACTGCCGGGTCCCCTTACTACAAATGGTGGCGATAGCACCCGAGAGCCGATCTGAAAATCAGCTGGGGTGCCAACTTTGCAGGAACCCCGGACAGGTAAGTAACCCAATATTAAAAGTCAGCAGCTACAGTATTTTTTTTCATGGGGGCCCGGAACTCCTCTTTAAAATTGCTGCACCGTGAAGCAGTCACAACAATGGCCCAGATTCAGGTACGATTTGCCCCTTTTTTACGGAGGCACAGGGCAGCGTTTTTGCCCTGCGCCCCCGCAAATTATCTGCGCAGCGCGCGATTCACGGAGCAGTAGCTCCGTAAATTGCGTGTGCGCTCTTTAAAATTGCCCTGCGTAAGGGCGCCTAATGTAAATGATCTCGTAGGGGGCGGGAATCATTTAAATTAGGCGCGCTCCCGCGCCGAGCGTAGAGCGCATGCTCCGTCGGGAAACTTTCCCGATGTGCATTGCGGCAAATGACATCGCAAGGACGTCATTTGCTTCCAAGTGAACATGAATGGCGTCCAGCGCCATTCACGAATCACTTATGCAAACGACGTGAAATTCAAATTTCACGACGCGGGAACGGCGTGTATACTTTAGCATTGGCTGCCCCTACTATTAGAAGGGGCAGCCTTACGCTAAAGACGCCGTACGGAAACTCTGTAACTTGCGTACGCAGGGCCCGCGCAACATTGTGAATCGGTGTTAGTATGCAATTTGCATACTATACACTGAGCACAATGGGAGCGCCCCCTAGCGGTCATCGCAAGAATGCAGCCTAAAATCTGCGTGGCATAAGAGCCTTATGCCACGCAGATTTTAGGCTGCAGTCAGCGTTACGATGTTCCTGAATCAGGAGCATTCGTAACGCCGGAGCAAGTCAGCAATTGCGCTGCGTAACTATGGTTACGCAGGCGCAATTGCTTCTTAAATCTGGGCCAATGTGTATGGACCTAACCGACTGCAACAGTTTGTAGATAGGGAGTTGGGGGTTGATAAAATGCCATTTTATAATCACAAAGATACCAGCAATCATAGTGCCAAGATGGAAAACAAAACCACTGAGCAGGCAGGATGCAGCACCTAATACAGGGGTCTCCAAACTGCGGCCCGAGGGCCAGATGTGGTCCTTTGCTAGCCTTTATCCGGCCCTTGGGCACTATTCCTCCCACTGACACCAACAAGGGGGCAGAAGTGAGTAAAATTCTGAAACTTGTACATAGATCCTCAGTGAATAATAGAATGGTGGAGATGAACTACAAGTGTATTACCCGGTGGTATAGAACAACAGACAGCATAGGGAAATACCAAATGGAACAGTCAACGGAATGTTAGAGGGGATGTAAACAGAAGGGAACTATGGCCCACATTTGGTGGGACTGCCCCAACATAAGAACCTACTGGAAGGAAATATTGAGCTATATTAAGGAGATT
This sequence comes from Rana temporaria, assembly GCF_905171775.1. Taxonomy (NCBI): domain Eukaryota; kingdom Metazoa; phylum Chordata; class Amphibia; order Anura; family Ranidae; genus Rana; species Rana temporaria. The sequence continues at coordinate 27,849,485 of NC_053497.1, read as the reverse complement.
ACAAAAGTAGAGATACCTGAGGAACCGTGGACATGTGTATTTCATGGAGTGGATATTCCGATAAGGGAGTATAGAAACTCAATGATAATACACATGATGAATGCTGCAAAAAGTTTAATTCCGAAAAGATGGAAAGAAATAGAAAGCCCAACGATTGGGGAGTGGTTTGAAAAGATCGAAGAGATACGGAACATGGAATACTTAAGACATGGCTATGAAGATAATAGGAAGGGATTTCCTAAGAGATGGGAAGGGTGGAACATTTGTGGAACTAAGAAATATAGTTAAATTATGAGCATATATGAGAGAAGGTACAAGAAGGGCTTAGGGGGGGGGGAGGGAAGATAGGGTAAGGGGAGGGGTGGGATTAGCATTACCTACCCGGTAAGGGATGGGGAGGGAGGAAGGGGAAAGTTAGAGGGAAATTAATGCGATAATGTATAACCCCATTGTGGGGGGAAATGTTTTATATTTTTTTGTATATGGAAAAATTAAAAAAAAAAAAAGAATAAAAAAAACAAAACAAGGGGGCACTATTTCTTCTACTGATACCAATGATGGGATACTACTCCTCTTAATATTAGGGGCACTACACCTCCTCCTACTGACCACCAACCCTGAGGCTATATTTATTCTCATTGATGCTGGGCCCGGGACATTTCCCCGCTGTCCACAATCCAGCCCTCCTAAAGTCTGAGAGACAATAAAGTGGCCCTTCGTTTGAAAAGTTTGGAGACCCCTGACCGAATGTTTTGTTTTTGAATTGTAATTTTAATTAAAAAAAAATTAAGTTAGAGTCAGAGTCTGCAATGAATCTAATATAGACCGGTTCACAGTACCCAACCAGCCCAGATGTTTCTGAACCATAACACTGGATGATAACAGGATGCAAGTGGATATTTAAAAAATAAATGTTTTATTGTGCCACCGGCTTACTACTTGAGTTTGATCTAGCCCACGAACATCTATTAAACAAGTGAAGCAGCTCTGTGGGAAACCCACATCTGTCTTTGGATTGACAAGTTGAGAAAAACAAGTAAGCCCTGGGGTATGCATACTGTTTTACAAATGTATTCCGGAGTGTAAGCAAAACTAGAGCTTTACCCAACATCTTGGAAACTTCAATCCACAGTGACAGTTTTGAAAGCTTTACAATGTTCTGCATGGCGGAAAAAAAATAGATAACCAAGCATTTCATGAAAACCTATTTATACCCCATATGTTGTCATGCATTATTGCTTTCCAGCAAAGTGAACATGCATGTACAATATAGGGGGCCCTTATAGGAATAATTGATTGTCTTCTTTGAGAGTTAGCGTATATAGGGATTTTTTTTTTTACTTTCTGTAATATCTTAAAACTGTGGACAAAAAGATTTAGGCAAGCATTGATGGACACAGCGTGTCGCACGTATCCCCAATGTAGGTAGTCAGACACTATAGCTAGCTTCTGTGTTTTTCACCTATAGAAGCCCCCTTTCCCAGAAGGCAAGCAGGCCTACTGGTACTCGGTTGCCCTCAGGACTTATACACAATGCTACAGTTCCTGGCTACCATGCCAGGGCATGTGCTAACAGAGCAAAGAAAACAGGTACTTGCACGTGGCAGACAGGAAAGGTTCAGAATAGTCAGGATTTTATTTAAGGTGACCAGATAAAAAAAAAAATGAAATCTGGGGTGTCATAGCATGGTTTGTCAAGAAATTTGTGCCCCTTATACCTGCAGACCTTTTGTTCTCCCTGAGTCCCTTCCACTAGTACAGTAGTACTGACCTACCCGATTCCTTCACTGACCTACCAGATTCATACACTGTCCACTACACAGGCCTACCCGATCCCTACACTGACCTCCCCGATTCCTACACTGACCTCCCCGATTCCTACACTGACCTCCCCGATTCCTACACTGACCTACCAGATTCATACACTGTCCACTACACAGGCCTACCCGATCCCTACACTGACCTACCCGATTCCTACACTGACCTACCCGATTCCTACACTGACCTACCCGATTCCTACACTGACCTACCCGATTCCTACACTGACCTACCCAATTCCTACACTGACATACGCCACTGGAATCCAGGGACAGTGTCCTCAGTCCAGGGACTGTCCCCGGGGATGTCTGGTCACCCTAGTCTAAATCCAAAGTCAAAAGGCAGGCAGAGTTCAGAGAATAGTCGATATCCTATCCGATGTCGTCAACGAGGTAATCCAATCTAGCAGAGCAGGGCAGACAAATGGGCAGCAGTGGCGGCTGGTACTCAATTATTTTGGGGGGGCATAAACAAAGCCCCAACCAACCCCTTACCCCCCCCCCCCCCACTCGCCCCCAATAGGGCCTACAGATAGATAGATAGATAGATACCGTAGATAGATAGATAGATACCGTAGATAGATAGATAGATACCGTAGATAGATAGATAGATACCATAGATAGATACCATAGATAGATAGATAGATACCATAGATAGATAGATAGATACCATAGATAGATACCATAGATAGATAGATAGATAGATAGATAGATAGATAGATAGATAGATAGATAGATAGATAGATAGATAGATAGATAGATAGATAGGATATACCTACTGGTAGATAGATAGATATACAGGCAGACAAACAGACATTGGGTGGGAGGATGAGAGATAGAAAAATGGACAGACAGATAAGAGGGGGATTTGGTGGTGAATGGGAGAAGCATTTGCTCCGATTAGCAGTCCCCCTCCTCTCTGTCATAGAAGATTGTGAGTGAATAGCCGAGGGAAGTGGTGAAGCAGGACGCTCCCCATCCACATTCAGTCCGATCACAGGATACTACAGATGGTTCAGACTCCGATAACATTACAGAAATGACACGGGCAGATGGATAGTACCTGTGGCTTCTCCATTCACAGAGCTGTGGGGTCAGGTTCACTTACGATTTCTGGCACAGAACCCTGAAGTGATGCTGCTGCCTGGCAAAAGCACCGCCTATTTCCTATGGCAGTGGCAATAGTAAAACCCACAGCAAGGGAATGCCTGCAAAACGGAAGTGTTTTGGCGCACTGCTTTGTGCCGCAATGACTCACAAAAAAAAGCAGGCAAATGAAGCGTCAAACATGCAATCACGTGATTGCATAGACATCATGCTACCCATAGTGCACTGTGTCCGACGCCCGTACACAGTGCACTTAAAGGACTTAGGGGGCCTGTGCACCCCCCTATGGCTATGCCGCCACTGATGGATAGCTTGATCAAGTATTACACACGCTATCACAAGCATGAGACTGCAAGCTTTGCTGGCTTAAATTAGGATTGGTCTCCACCCAGAGACTTGTCACAATGAAACACCTTGCAGGTGGACAAAACAGACAAGGAGAATGCCACAGGTAAAACCAGGATGCTGGAACCAGCAACTATAATGGAGCAGGAGCGCACACGCTCCTGACATAGAGCAGACTAGTGGGATGTTCAAACACAGTCTCAAATAAGGAGAGGGGGGAACACTTCACACCTCACAAGCACTTTTTCAACACAGAGGAACCCTTGAAATAACTTTCTGGTCTCAGGGAACCAGTGCTAAAAATTACTATATCTGCAACTCATAGTACAATAGTGTGATGTCAGTGGGAAGAATGCCCCTTACACATTGGGAAGAATTACAGATAGCCAAAAAGATCAGTGGTGTCAGAAGTAACTTATCTGAGGGGCAGAAAGTTCTCATTGCTCAAAGAACCCCTAACAATCTCTGCAGGAACCCTGGTTTTGAAACCTAGCAGAAGGTTGTCTCCCAGGGGCCACTTGTGATCTGTAGAACTTTAAAATCCTTCCTTAGGGGTGTGTGATTTTGACGACAACAGAGTATTCTGTCTATGCACAGTAACCTGTGCTCTGTAGCCCTGAAGTGGTTTCTAAGCTTACGGCTTAAATGTTCTACAGTTGGGCTATTTGTCCTGCGTTTCCTTTTCCTTTTCTCCCCTCTTTTGCAGTATTGCTCTACCTCTGTTTGGATATTATCCAGTCAAGATTTAAAGCGGAGAATCACCTAAAAGTGAACCTCCGCTTTTTGGGAACCCCCACATTTGACACCTTTCAGGGGAGATAAAACAGGTATTTGCACCACTTCCAGGTATAGACTCCTGCGGCCCCTCCGCGTCACCCCCCTGTTGTGTTCTGGGGGCTGAGTGTTTCCCAGAACACAACAGGAACCAGTGGAACTGCACAGCGCGACTCACGCATGCTTGGTCGGTTCGGTCACATGGTCATACCGTTTACTGAGCGCTTGCCATTGTGATGAATACTCACGATAGAGCTGTGGATTACAGTGTGTGAACCAATACAACGGTCGTTACGTGCCCTGGGGTCCGGAGGGGCGGCCAAAATTGTTTAATGACTTTTTCATTTTTTGTGAAAGGAGGCACTTATGCCGCGTACACACGATCGTTTTTCATGATGAGAAAAATGCAATTTTTTTAAATTGTTCGTGAAAAACGGTCGTGTGTATGCTCCAGAGCATTTTTCTCGACGAGAAAAATGCCCGTTAAATTTAGAACCTGCTTTATTTTTGTTCTTTTTCACGTTGTGAAAAACAGTCGTGTGTAGGCTTTAACGAGGGTGAAAAACCGCGCATGCTCAGAATTAAATTATGAGACGGGAGCGCTTGTTCTGGTAAAACTAGCGTTCGTAATGGAGATGGCACATTCGTCACGCTGTAACAGACTGAAAAGTGTGAATCATCTCTCAACAAACTTTTACTAAAATGCGGTAACACAAAATCAGCAAAAAGCAGCCCAAAGGGTGGCGCCATCCAAATGGAACTTCCCCTTTACAGTGCCGTTGTACGTGTTGTACGTCACCGCGCTTTGCTAGAGCATTTTTTTCACGAACGTGTGTATGCAAGGCAGGCTTGAGAGGAGTCACGACAAATCACGTTGAGAAAAACTTTGTTTTTTGCATGATATGAAAAATGGTCATGTGTACGCGGCATAACCCTTCAAGAAAATAAAGTGCGTTTACGCTTTCCAACTAAGTGAAGCACCGGGCTATTTTCAAAACCGGTGCCATGTTAAATTTAGGGGGAGAATTCAGAGAAATAGTTGGCTCTGAATTAAGTTGATTGTTTTAATTTGGGTCTCTGCTCTAGCTTGGCTGTACTGTGGGCTAACCTTTCGTCCGGGGACTCAGGCCACCCACCGGACGGCAGGTGGCAGCAGTGGGGTCAAGTGCTTCTGAGTGCCACTCCTTAGCGGCCAGTGAAAGGTTGGCAATCTCGCTGTGCATGCTGGGGAGGGGTATAAAGCGGGCAGACGCCGTTGCCTTTGAGGTTAGTCTTCTTCCTCGTGTGGCGCCCACCATTGGGGTAGCCACTCCATGACACCCCCGCATATGGTCCTCCTGGCCGGGGTGTGCATGGGTAGCAGTGTTCCTGGCTCCGGAACCAGGTTGGCATGGAGCAACTGATCTGCTGTGCGGACACAGTGTTTGACTGGGTCCCCAACTTGGAGGAGGCTGGACGATGAGGAGCCTGTCCGGGGGATACCAAGCACGAGGCTGGTGTCCATTCATCGGGGACTACCTGGGATCTGACAGGCTGGAAGTTGATCGCCTGTCAGTCGCTAACTTGGATAAACTACCTGAAGGAGATCCAGGTGCTGAATCTACAGAGAGGATTCTGGACCATAATTGTATCCATTCTATTGGGAGGGTCTGTGGCAGAGACTTGATCCTAAGTTCGAGTGACACTCTGGCTGCCAGGCTGGTGAGAGAGGCCTGTCAAGGTGCGCTAAACCCACTCCGGCTGGAGTGGTGAAGTAAGTTTGTTGGAAGCAGGACTGTTTCCCATATGCAGTTACACCTGGTCAGCTGTCTTCTATTGGCTATCCCTTCAGCTTTCAACTGTTTGATTGTTTTTACCCGGCTGGGTAATAAAAGCACATAAGACACCTGTCGTGTGGACATTCCCTTTACTACAACTCTCATCAAGTACCCTAGACGGCGGAGATACAGAGGTAACAACCCAAAAGAAACCAGCAGCTCCTTCGGGGGTAAGTGCTACATAAGCAAAAGTGGACATAAAACTTGTTACCGTATTTATCGGCGTATACCGCGCACTTTTTTCCCCTTAAAATTAGGGGGAAATCGTGGGTGCGCGATATACGCCGATACTGCTGTTCCCGGGCGCCACCGAAATAGACCGAGCCGAGTGTACTGCGCACTCGGCTACGCCCGCAGCCACGCGAGAGGAGCCGAGCACCGCAGCCTACAGCCGAGCGTACTGCACACTCGACTAGGCTCGGCCACGCTTGGCTCCGCCCGCAGCCACGCGAGAGGAGCCGAACACACAGGAAATCCGGCTCCTCTCAGCTCGGCAAAGGCGCCAAATCCAAAAACGGACACTCACAACGCTGGACGGACCCCGTGAGGAAGCCGCAGACAGACACCTCCAAAGCCGCAGACTGACACCTCCAAAGCCGCTAGCCTAGAGCCGAGCCGAGCGTACTGTGCACTTGGCTAGGCTCGGCCACGCTCGGCTCCGCCCACCGCAGCCTAGAGCCAAGCCAAGTGTACTGCGCACTCGGCTAGGTTCGACCATGCTTGGCTCCGCCCGCAGCCACACGAGAGGAGCCGAACACACAGGAAATCCGGCTCCTCTCGGCTCGCGCCAAATCCAAAAAACAAACACTGCTGCAACCCGGGCAAGGTGCGGATGGACTCGCAGACGGACACGCTGGACGGAGACGGACACCTGGATGGAGGCCGCAGACAGACACCTCCAAAGCCGCAGACGGACCACGCGCAAGGAAGCCACAGACGGACACCCACAAGGCTGGACGGACCCCGCGCAAGGCCGCAGACGGACGCTGGACAAGGCCGCCGATGGACGCAGGGCAAAAGTGTACGTTTTCTTTTTTTTCCTTTTTTACCTTTCTAAGCTTGGGGTGCGCGTTATACGCCGGCGCGGTATACCCCGATAAATACGGTATTTTATATGCAAACTTTAGCCATGAAAAAGTCTGTTGGCCAAAAATAAATGAAAGTCCACCTATCATTTTCCAACAAACAGAATGGTGAACTGATATAAAAAAGAAAAAGCCATTCAGCTAACCTTCACTATGGAACTTTTTGTACATATGAAATAAAAGAAAGGAATGTGTTTGGAAGGAATAGCAAATAGATCACTCTTTTTATTGTGAATTCATATACTCACAAGCCCTTGCTACTGTATGCCAGTAAATATTCCTCTCTCACAATAACTGTTCAAACATGATAAGTTGTACAGGAGATCCGTCTCACATGCAGCCCATAAAATCATGATAAACTTTCACAGAGACATAAACATTGTGTCAGGGAAGCTGGCCGCTTATTACAGACATCGCAGGGCCGTGTCATACATCTGCAGACGGACGGACAGTTTTTACCGTACGCCATTAATAGAACTTTCAATTATTCCAGAGAACACGGTACGTTTTAACTCAACCAGATTACAATACATTTTATTCTGACGCTTGTTTTATTTGCTGAGTAAAACAAAACTGATTCAATTTCCCAGTAAAGCCATAAACTGCAGAGAGACAATAAGTTAAAGACGAATCATGGTATTTGAGATGGCGAGAGATGCCAATTTAATCCTGCAGAGAATAGTGCGTCTTATTTCCAGGGAACGAGCCATCTATAACTGATCTATGATGAATAATGAGTCTTTTAATACATGTTTAAGATGGAGCAATGTTAGCACGGTGTAATGCTACACGGCAGAGTAGGTGAGATGCCATGTTTAGGATCAGATCTCCCTTCAGTATTTGGAAGTTATGCAATTTTATTTAGAAGGGTACATTTCTGATGTGCCCATTCAGGAGCTGTGAAATTTCTGAAACCTAGCTTGCAAGCATCTTTGGAGCATTACAGAGACAGCTGTCCATAGGCATGAATGAACGGCATGTAACCCATTATATACACACTGGGGTTTGCAAGCAGTTTACAGTATGCCTATACCCCCAAAGGAAAAAAATAGGGAGGGTTAATTTACTTAAAGTGGAGGTTCACCCGGAAATATGAATTTTTAACCTTAGATTGAGGCTCATTTTGTCTAGGGGAATCGGGTGTTTTTTTTAAATCGAAGCTGTACTTACCGTTTTAGAGAGCGATCTTCTCCGCCGCTTCCGGGTATGGGCTGCGGGACTGGGCGTTCCCTCTTGATTGACAGTCTCCCGACAGGCTTCCGATGGTCGCATCTATCGCGTCACGATTTTTCGAAAGTAGCCGAACGTCGTTGCGCAGGCGCCGTATAGAGCCGCACCGATGTTCGGCTTCTTTCGGCTACTCGTGACGCAATGGATGCGACCGTCGGAAGCCTGTCGGAAGACTGTCAATCAAAATAGGAACGCCCAGTCCCGAAGACCCATACCCGGAAGCGGCGGAGAAGATCGCTCTCTAAAGCGGTAAGTACAGCTTCGATTTAAAAAAAAATAGCCGATTCCCCTAGACAAAATGAGCATCAATCTAAGGTTAAAAATTATTTTTAGGGTGAACTCCCGCTTTAAAGGGGTTGTGAAGGTATTTTGTTATTTTTTTTTTAAATAACAAACATATCATACTTGCCTCCACTGTGCAGATCGTTTTGCACACAGTGGCCCCGATCCTCATCTTGTGAGGTCCCTCGGCGGCTGTCTCAGCTCCTCCCCGCAACGGCTAACCCCCTTCTGGGAAGCACTCTCCCAAGGTGGTTAGCTTGCGGGCGCGCTCCCATGATACAGTCGGTGGCCATAACCGCCAACTGTATTACTCGGCCCCGCCCCCGGCTCGCCTCGTCATTGATTTGATTGACAGCAACAGGAGCCAATGGCTGCGCTGCTATCAATCTCCAATGAAGAGCCGCCTCAAGCTGGGGGAAACCATTGCAGGATCACGGCCACGGAGTTTCGTAGCTCAGGTAAGTAAAACGGGGGGGGGGGGCTGGGGGGCCCGGGAGTGCAAGGTGTTTTTTTTTTTTTACCTTAAAGGGGTTGTAAAGGTCTGTTTTTTATTTTCTAAATAGGTTCCTTTAAAGCTAGTGCATTTTTGGTTCACTTACCTTTTCTTTCGATTTCCCTTGTAAATGTTTTTTTTTTCTTTGTCTGAATTTCTCACTTCCTGTTCCTCCTCAGTAAGCTTGCCCCCATCACCCGAGCCGTTCTGGCTGGGGGTTAGTCAGCGTGCTCGCCCCCTCCCTTGGGACTACATCCCTGTGTTCACAGCGTCTCCCCACATGGATGTAGTCCCAAGGGAGGGGGCGAGCACGCTGACTAACTCCCAGCCAGAACGGCTCAGATGATGGGGGCAAGCTTACTGAGGAGGAACAGGAAGTGAGAAATTCAGACAAAGAAAAAAAAAAAAACTTTAGAAGGGAAATCGAAGGAAAAGGTAAGTGAACCAACAATGAACTAGCTTAAAGGAACCCATTTAGAAAATAAAAAACAAACCGTTACAACCCTTTTAATGCATAGGCTGCATTAAGGTGAAAAAACACGAAGCTTTTTGCCTTAAAGGCAAATATGCGGTTCACTTTCACCAATACTGCTTATGCAGATAAGGGGTGCCTGCAGATAAAAACAAAGGCCCAGATTCACAAAGCACTTACGCCGACGTATAACAAGTTACGCTGACGTAAGTGCAAATGTGCGTCGTCGTATCTGTGCGCAAGACCCACAAACAGATATGCGCCCAAAAAACAGGCTTCACCCTGCCGACGTAACTTGCTTACGCCGGCGTAGGGTGGGCGCACATTTAGGCTGGGCGCATAGTTCCGCTCCCATTGATTAGCCATTCAAACATGCAAATGAGGGAAATACGGCGATTCACGAACCTGCGTGCGCCCGACGCAGGCTACGAGAGGTGTGCGTAAGTTGTACGTCCGGCGTAAAGTTATGCCCCATAAAGGAGGTGCAACCCAGCACCAGACATGCAAAGGTCTGCACCAGGGAACACAAGCCGGCGTATTGTACGTCGGACGTGTGTCTGGCTGGGTGTAGGTTACGTTCACGGCGTACGCAGTGATCCGGCGTATCTTAGGCAGTTGTTCCGACGTGGTTGTGAGCAGGCACAGGGGGATGCGTCCACGTCACGGCGCATGTGCAGTTCGTTATACGCACTTGTCTGGCGCTCGGCCCATCATTTGCATGGGGTCACGCCTCATTTGCATGGGTCACGCCCACTTCCACCTACGCCTTCCGCCACGCCGGTGCAACGTTGGGAGCACCGGCTTGCTGAATTCCATGCTTGCCTCTCTGCGCTGCGTTGGCGTAGCGTACAGGGGTTACTCTACGGCGGCGTAATGTGTGCCGTGCTCTCTGTGAATCTGGGCCAAACTGTGCAGTTTTGACAAAAGTTAAACAATGATCTTGCTATAGGCGTACACCATTTATGTACCTCCCAAAGCATGGCTGAAAAACTCATCATCCTGTCCTACCTTGTTTCTAGGATGTTGCCAAGACAATACCAACTGCTACTGCCCACCCACACCATCACAGGAGCGAGCTCTCAAACCCCTGCACGTGTGGTCCACTATCTCCTCCTTGGCAGCGTCACTCAGCCCAAAGCCACTGCAACGGGAGAGACAGCGCACATGCAAGATGGTTTGAATCGGGTGGGGTGTGTTAGCAACCTCCTAGCACTAGGATATTAAAGGCCTAGTGCCCATTGTTTGAGGAGTAAGCAAAACAAATGGCGGTAAGGAAAAATAACCTTTTTAAAAAATCATATTAACTTTAGCAATAAGCCAATGAGCAGAAATGCAACACATGAAAGACAGAATTTGATTTGATGGTGGGTACAAAAATCAATTTTTCTCCCAGCATTCATTGGTTGAGACAGTCTCTGATCTCTGGAACGTCCAAAAGAAGTACTGAAAAGGGAGGGATAAACAAGAAAATAAAAATATAAATCAGTAGGCTAAACTTAGGCTTCATAGCATGAGAGAATTCCACTGCTGGGTTTAGGACCTTGTGTCCAAAACTGGAATTACTCAATGCCGTAACATTTACATGAATATGGTTGGGCAATGTGTGAACAGATAGTTGCATACCAGGGAAACAGATGTCTGCTGCCAAAGGACCCAACATGCGCTTACCACTTTGGTAAAATGGACAATGAAAGGGAAACAGGGGATTATCGCTTTAAGACAATAGTCTGTGAAACAATCTGTTGAATCTAGCAGATGGTTGTTCTGAATGCCAAAGTTTCCTTACAAAGATATCAGGGATAACGAAAAGAGAGTTGGTCTTCCATAGAAAAACATTGCATGCATAGAAACTCTGACTGTACCACAGTTATGCCGCATACACACGCTCAAAATCTCTGACAACAAATGTTCGATGGGAGCTTGTTGTCGGAAATTCTGACCATGTGTAGGCTCCATCGGACATTTGTTCCGACAACAAAATCCGTTCTCGTAAATCCCGATCGTGTGTAGACAATTCCGACGCACGAAATTCCGCACATGCTCTGAATCAAGTACAAGATGGAAGCATTCGGTCTGGTAAAACTAGCATTTGTAATGGAGATAGCACATTCGTCACGCTGTAACGGGCTGAAAAATGCAAATCGTCTCTCACCAAACTTCTACTAACACGACTGGTATTGAACTTCCCTTTTATAGTGCCGTTGTGTGTGTTGTACGTCACCGTGTTCTTGACGTTCGGAATTTCCAACAACATTTGTGTGACTGTGTGTATGCAAGACAAGTTTGAGCCAACATTCCGTTGGAAATGTATCCACAGTTTTGTTGTCGGGATGTCTGATCGTGTGTACGCGGCATTAGAGTAATGGGCAAGAAGAAGGGTAGTATGATATCCTCATTGAAGGGGAAGGAAGGCACAACCTTTAGAAGAAAGGGCAGTCTAGGCCAGCAAATCTAACCTGTCCTTCTTAAGATTAAGAAAAGTACAAGGAGACTGCCACTTCTGATACCCTCCAAGCTGAGGTGATGGTAGTAAAACAGGTGGTATCCTAAAATGCATAAATTACTGGGATAGTGTACAGTAGGTGAACCCGATTTTGTGTCAATCTCGCTCTCTTTCTCAGCGAGATTGAGCACCTACGAGCCCCATCGCGGGAGCCAGCGCCGAGCTGGCTTGCCGCGATGGAGACAGAGCCGTCATAGAAGCGACGGGAGATCCGACTTGGATTCCCGCCAATTCTACACGTGTGCGGCGTTTGTTATGAATCCTGAGGGGGAAGTCCCCGCCGGATTTTAAATAAAAATCCGGCATGGGTCCCCCCCTCAGGAGCATACCGGGCCCTTAGGTCTGTTATGGGTTGTAAGGAGAGCCCCCCTACGCCGAAAAAAACGGCGTAGGGGGTCCCCCTACAATCCATACCAGACCCGTATCCAAAGCACGCTACCCGGCCAGCCAGGAAGGGAGTGGGGACGAGCGAGCGCCCCCCCCCTCCTGAGCCGTACCAGGCTGCATGCCCTCAACATGGGGGGGTTGGGTGCTCTGGGGCAGGGGGGCGCACTGCGGCCCCCCCACCTCAGAGCACCCTGTCCCCATGTTGATGAGGACAGGGCCCCTTCCCGACAACCCTGGCCGTTGGTTGTCGGGGTATGCGGGCGGGAGGCTTATCGGAATCTGGGAGCCCCCTTTAATAAGGGGGCCCCCAGATACCGGCCCCCCCACCCTAAGTGAATGAGTATGGGGTACATCGTACCCCTACCCATTCACCTGCAAGAAAAGTGGTAAAAACACAAATAAACCACACAGTGTATTAAAATATTTTATTTTTCTGCTCCGGAGGCCGCCCCCTGTCTTCTTTATTAGCTCTTTTACCAGGGGGGGCTTCTTCTTTGACGTCTTCGGGTGGGTGGGGGCCGCCGTCTGGTTCTCTTCCACCGCCGGGGGGGGTGGCTTTTAAAAAAGCCCCCACCCCCCCGGCGGGTTTCCTCCGGCGTCTTCGGCGGGGCTCTTCTTCTTCCGCTATCCCGACGGGTCTTCTCCGCTATCCGGGGGGTCTCGCCGCTCTCCGCTGTTGACTCGTCGCACCCCGGTTCTTCGTCTCGCAGTCCGGTCCCTTCTTCCGTGCTGTACGTCTTCTTCTGTGCTGTGAGTTCTTCTTCCGCGCTGTGACGTCATGTTCTTCACTTCTCTTCTTCTCCCGATGTTGACTCGCCGGTCCTCCTCGCTGAAATGACGGATGCGCGCCTTGCATCGGACCTATATAGGCCTCACAGTCCCATCATGCTCTGTACCTACCCATGTGATACCTACCACGTGGGTAGGTATCACATGGGTAGGTACAGAGCATGATGGGACTGTGAGGCCTATATAGGTCCGATGCAAGGCGCGCATCCGTCATTTCAGCGAGGAGGACCGGCGAGTCAACATCGGGAGAAGAAGAGAAGTGAAGAACATGACGTCACAGCGCGGAAGAAGAACTCACAGCACAGAAGAAGACGTACAGCACGGAAGAAGGGACCGGACTGCGAGACGAAGAACCGGGGTGCGACGAGTCAACAGCGGAGAGCGGCGAGACCCCCCGGATAGCGGAGAAGACCCGTCGGGATAGCGGAAGAAGAAGAGCCCCGCCGAAGACGCCGGAGGAAACCCGCCGGGGGGGTGGGGGCTTTTTTAAAAGCCACCCCCCCCGGCGGTGGAAGAGAACCAGACGGCGGCCCCCACCCACCCGAAGACGTCAAAGAAGAAGCCCCCCCTGGTAAAAGAGCTAATAAAGAAGACAGGGGGCGGCCTCCGGAGCAGAAAAATAAAATATTTTAATACACTGTGTGGTTTATTTGTGTTTTTACCACTTTTCTTGCAGGTGAATGGGTAGGGGTACGATGTACCCCATACTCATTCACTTAGGGTGGGGGGGGCCGGTATCTGGGGGCCCCCTTATTAAAGGGGGCTCCCAGATTCCGATAAGCCTCCCGCCCGCATACCCCGACAACCAACGGCCAGGGTTGTCGGGAAGGGGCCCTGTCCTCATCAACATGGGGACAGGGTGCTCTGAGGTGGGGGGGCCGCAGTGCGCCCCCCTGCCCCAGAGCACCCAACCCCCCCATGTTGAGGGCATGCAGCCTGGTACGGCTCAGGAGGGGGGGGGGCGCTCGCTCGTCCCCACTCCCTTCCTGGCTGGCCGGGTAGCGTGCTTTGGATACGGGTCTGGTATGGATTGTAGGGGGACCCCCTACGCCGTTTTTTTCGGCGTAGGGGGGCTCTCCTTACAACCCATAACAGACCTAAGGGCTCGGTATGCTCCTGAGGGGGGGACCCATGCCGGATTTTTATTTAAAATCCGGCGGGGACTTCCCCCTCAGGATTCATAACAAACGCCGCACACGTGTAGACTTGGCGGGAATCCAAGTCGGATCTCCCGTCGCTTCTATGACGCGCTTGCTGGGATGTGCTGTCACTATTCCAGTGAGTGTGAGATGCCGGCGAGATCTCGGCACCCTGTCGCCGAGTATCAGCGCGACGCTGTCGTGCTAAAAGCACAATATCACAAACACCTACTGTAGCACATTAAACAAACCAAGAAATGGGGCACCAACGGTCTCCGAAATAAATTTACAAGTGCCAAATTGTAGCTCTTGATAGCACTCCACACCATGCAAAAAAACGAAGAATCTAAGCAACTGCAAAGCTTCTTGGGTTAAACCAGTGGTTCTCAACCTTCTAGTGCCGTGACCCCTTGATAACATTTTCCAAGTTGTGGGGACCCCTAACAGTAAAATTATTTTTGTAGCGTGGGTTGTCAGCACCCAAGGCAAGACAAGTAATTTGCACCCCCAAACCCACGGACATTTTGCACTCCCTGAATCCCATCCACTCATACAGTATTAAAACCCCTATGGTACATTTTAGGATGTACAAGTCTTTCTCTTTGTTCTCCTTTCTTTCTCTTGTATCTCTCTTTATTCAAATTTCTTTATTTTTTTCCTCGATCCCTCTCCAGCCGTCTTTCTTGTTCTTTTTCTCAATTTTTCTTTCTTTTATCCCGCTCTTTTCCTCTATATTCCATGTATTCTCTATTTGTATTACTTCTCTTGCTCCTTGGTGGGGGGGGGGGGATGGGATGAGTGGCAGTGCTGGCGGGAAATTGGGATGAGTGGCAATGCTGGGGAGAGTTCTGATCAGTCAAAAAGGCTGGGAGAGCGGTGTGGGCTTCATTAACAGCCCAGGATGTGGGGACCCCTGGCAAATCATCATTTGACCCCCGAGGGGGTCCCGTCCCCCAGGTTGAGAACCACTGTGTTAAACGTATACGTTTCACGTGACAAAAAAGTCTTCCAGTACACCTGATGAGTAAAAGGTTTTATGTACTCAAGACACAGAAGAGATGGCAGTTCTGACAAACCAATTTCTTGGAACCTAGATTTTAATAGCCATGGTAAAAACTGAAAAAAGGGAATTATATTGGCATTTGAGACAGAATGTTTGAAAGGGGAGAAGCCACGGAACAACTGCAACCAAAGGAATAATATCCAAGTACCAGTCTCTTCTTGGCCAGTCCAGAATGTTGGGAAACCATTATGCTGTGATCTACTTTAGGAGATGTGTAAAAACTTACGTGAAAGAAACACAAGGATCAAAGAGTGGGGTGTTAACAGAGCTTCCAGATGGTTTTGTGTGAAATGGGGGGCTGTTATTTGGAAAGGTTGTTCTGCGGTTTTACAGTTTTACAGTGAAGGGTATCACCTCAAAAAACTGTATCATTAGTCCCAGGATTTGAACGAATTTCCTTAGAGATATGCTGTGTTCAGCCAAGAGATTGGAGGAAGAAAAACTTTTGCCAGAACCTTTTGT
This sequence comes from Rana temporaria, assembly GCF_905171775.1. Lineage (NCBI taxonomy): Eukaryota > Metazoa > Chordata > Amphibia > Anura > Ranidae > Rana > Rana temporaria. The sequence continues at coordinate 27,833,720 of NC_053497.1, read as the reverse complement.
TGTTTGTATCTTTGCTCATCAATCCCTGGTGTTCCAGTTTCCTCCTAGCTGCAGAGGGTCAAGCAACACAATCCTTTGCCTTCTGTTTATCTCCCATTTAGCGCCAGGATGTTGTAAGTTGTATGCAAACCTCATTAGCAGACCCAAAAGGCTGTGGGTAGTATCTCCTAGGAAAAACCCACCACTGCCCCAGGAAAGGAAATAGGTTGCCCAAGCTAAAAAACTTAGAGGCTTGCAATCATTGGTGTAGTCCTACAGTCTGTCGTGTCCCTGAAGCAGGTAGTGGCTGAACTGGAGCTGAGAGCAGCAGAGAATACAGAGAGTAGCTTGCAGAATGCTCTCCCCTACCTAAAGACCTGTTCTGGTGTGAGCATTTCCTGCAGAAGTGCAGCAGAGTGTGCTCTACAGGAAACAGGACTGAAATGGCTAACTGCACAGTAAATGTACATTACCCAAAATAGATAATAATAAAGAGCAGTTTGGGCAGGACTATAATGTCTCATTGGATCAGCTCAACAACGCCTAAATTACCAGCGGTAAAAAAGGCCCTTTTGTCGCTTTTCTATCTGGAAAGGTTGGACACCATTGTCTTGAACTTTCGCTCCACCTCACGATTCTTTACGAGATGGCGTAGATTCATGGAACACTCATTCGACCAAAAGGATTTACAAACACTCATGCAACCATTCCGCTACATGGACTGGTATCTCAAAAGGAACCTTGCTAACTCCCTAGGCAACCTCAAAATCTCTAATCTGTCTGACCCTTCTGCGTTTCTGCCACCCTGAACCATGAAACCTTATGCTCAGTGCCCCTTGACGCGCGTGACTCTTCCATACCAATCCCAAGGTTACTGTTTGTTTAATCATTTTAGTTCTTTGTTGCATCTCTAATGATCCGAAGGTTGCTTCCGCCCCTATCTACACTGGGCCTCGTGCCGACACGTCCTCCTGGTGATGTAACATTGTTATACGGGTAATCGATGTACTATTGGTTTAATTGTATTTTTATTTATACTTTTTTTATTTTCTTTTTATTTTCTTTTTATGTTTTTCTTCTATGTATATGGCTGTATATGTATCGATTTTACGTTACTTTATTCCATTGTACTGTACAAATTCAAATAAAAATTTGTTAAAAAAAATAAAAAAGAGCAGTTTGGAAGCTCACTTCTGTGTCTCTGCCCCATGGAACCACAACACAGTCCTCTGTATAACGTCTTCTCACCACTAGTTGGGTTGAAGCAGCAGTGACACTCTAAATCTGGAGGTCCAGTATGGCACGGAGCAGGACAATGGCCACTTTGATGAGTTTTTAAGATCTGGAGGTCCAGTATAACATGAGTGGAATGTGTGCTCTAGTAAATATCTAAGTCTGTGGGACCAATACGACACATCAGTTCCCAGTGATGAGCGCTATGGTCAATATCCATATCTATGGTGGTTTAAAATAACACATAAAGGGCCAACAGCAGCCGTACCAAATAACCAAATCTAAAGTGTTTGAAACTAAAGCCCCGTACACACAGGCCGAATGCTGACCATCTTTGACCAGTTAAAAAAAAACGTCCAACATTCTCAAGCATGCTGGAAAACCAGTAGCCGACCGGCTCTTGATCAGCACTCTCAGCCAATGCCGAAGTGTTCTAGCAGGGGGAGTCGACCGTCTGTCAAAAACGCCACATCTCAGCGAGGGAGGGGAAATCGCTGTGTACCTAGCATTGGCTGCATGGTTAAATATCCATGATCTGGGGGTCTGGTATCTCACCATCAGCTCCTGATAGGATGCCTTTCTCCAGCTGAAAATTAAGATTCTTCTATCTCCTACTAATACCAAGCTGAAGAGCTTATCAAATATGTACAGTGTTAGAGCCACTAGGCAGGGCTGTATTTCTTTTTTTTTTTTTTTTTTTATCAATATTATATCAAACTTTTAAAAGGCAAAAAAGCTTTAAAAACAGAAAGGATTTATCTTTTCTAAAAGTACACTGGAATGTTAAAGATTTAAGGCATTTTCCATCAGATTAGAGATGCACCGATACCAGCTTTTAAGACCAATACTTGCGATACCAATTACCGGTTTGTGAACCCGTTCTAAAGACGGTGGTGGTTACAGTCTGCAGACCTAAAAGGTATCGGTTTCAGTATGTGGACTAGTAAATGCTTAGTATCGGCACAGATACCGGTATGAGTGCAATGCTATAACAGATCCTTCCTTACATCCATGTTCTCAGATTTACCCACCTGCCACAGCTGTTACAATAAAGGCCTCTTACTTTTTGTTGTTTTTTTCCCCATTTATTTTAAATTACATAAAATGCATAATTAAGAGCCAGAATCTTTCTTTGGGGGGGGGGGGGGGGGGGGGGGAGGAAAGAGATCCATATCAAAAAAGGTATCACCACTAGTTTCCCCCCAAGAGATATAAGAAACCAGCGTGTAATTCATCATGCCAGCTTCCAGACAGTGCTAAAAAATGGTTTGGTAAAGGCTGATGTTTTAAAACTAGAGGCTTCAAACTAGGAGACAAGCACTTTTATACAGCAAAACAGAATACGTTCAAGTGCATTTCCAAATAGATTTTGGTCACTTACATGTATAACGCAAGTAAAAAGCTTTTAAAACACCCCTGTAAATGACTTACCTCGGGAGGTTCGGTGCAGATGCTGATGTGACCACTGCAGTTGGAGATGAAGGAGTAGAAGGCTGTGGAGATTCTTGGGCACGTGGGACTCTTCCCATTCTATACCAGATGCCCATACTATTCAGTTCCCTTTAAAGCAAACACACAAATAGTCTTTTTAGAACACAAAGCTATACGTTAAAAAGACTGTTCAGCTAAAATAAAAAATAAAAGTTATTTTCAAATAATTATAATGTATTTTTTATATATATATCAGTTAAAGCGGATCTCCACTCTAAAGTGGAGTCCCGCTGATCGGAACCCTCCCCCCCTCCGGTGTCACATTTGACACCTTTCAGGGGGGAGGGGGGTGCAGATACCTGTCTACAGACAGGTATCTGCACCCACTTCCGGCCCTACGATACGGGCAAAGGACGGGTTTTTTCCTTCCTTTCCGTCCGTCCCCCGTTGTATGCTGGGAACACTTGGCTCCCAGCACACAGCAGGAGCCAATCTGCGGGCGCAGCGCGACTCGCGCATGCGCCGTAGGGAACCGGGCAGTGAAGCCGGAGCGCTTCACTTCCTGGTTCCCTCACCGAGGATGGAGGGGGGAGCAGCAGGGTGACGAGCGATCGGCTCGTCATCTGCTGCGATCACCGCTGGACTCCAGGACAGGTAAGTGTCCTTATATTACAAGTCAGCAGCTGCAGTATTTGTATCTGCTGGCTTTTAATATATTTTTCCCGTGGCACATCCGCTTTAAGTCTGTGCCCTTCAGAATTAAACCACAGCCTAAAAAAACAGGGCATCTCACCTCATTTTAAATCAGATTGGCTCATTCAAAAATGGGATGCTGGCCCATAACCACTGAACACTTCGCGGGATTACAGCACAGCACAGCGCGTCTCCTGGGATTCTCATCACTCACTCCCAGGAGACATAGCGCTTGTCAGGGAAAATCTAATACACGCCCACTCCCGCGGGGAAACACTGATTGACAGAACATAAGAGCTGGATTACAAAGGTAAAGATGCCGATTAAAAAAAAAAAAAAAAAAGGATTGTGTATAGTGGATGGGTAATGGTTTAATTAAGCTTAACTTGTAATTTAGGGTGAACCCCTGCTTTAAAAGGAGAATTGTACAAAAAAAATAAGATTGGTTAAACCCACAAGTACTACTTTTACCACTACTATTCCTTTATATTTGCTTTTGGAATTTACAAATGCAGCAATTTAGAAATCCGATGAAAGGTTTAGCGCTGGGAAACCCTTTTTGATAAAAGAAAAAACCTACATTTTATACACAACTATATAGATCAGACCAAAATTAGGGACAAATGAGGAGAATGAGGGACAGAGGGACATTGCTCCAAATCAGGGACAGTCCCTCGAAATCAGGGACAATTGGGAGCTATGCGTAAATGGACTTATCTGTAGCTGTTAAGAGTTTTTTGTGGCCCTTCAAAGAGGTTGCTTTAGCCTTAGGGACATGACTTCCATTTTCTAAACTTTTAACTTTTTTTCCACAGCAACCTCCACTCTCTTGTCAGACTGAAGGCTTATTGTTACTAGAACCATGCCATTTGCTCTGTAAAGTGCCACAAAAGGCTTTTATTCCTAGGAGAAAACTGTGTTTTCAGTATTAAATAGATAAAGTATGGGTGGGACAGGACTACATGTAAGCATCATAATGCCGCGTACACACGCTCGGAATTTCAGACAACAAATTTTCGATGGGAGCTTGTTGGAAAATTCCGACCGTGTGTAGTCCCCATTAGACATTTTCTGTCGGAAATTCCGACAACAAAAATAGGAGAGCTGGTTCTCAAATTTTCCGACAACAAAATCCGTTCTCGGAAATTCTGATTGTGTATGGACAATTTTGACGCACAAAATTCCACGCATTCTCTGAATCAAGTACGAGACGGAAGCGCTCGGTCTGGTAAAACTAGCGTTCGTAATGGAGATAGCACATTCGTCACGCTGTAACGGACTGAAAAGCACAAGGCTGAAAAGTGCGAATCATCTCTCAAACTTCTACTAACACGACTGGTATTGAACTTCTCTTTTCTAGTGCCGTCGTAGTCTTGTACGTCACCGCGTTCATGACGTTCGGAATTTCCAACAACATTTGTGTGACCGTGTGTATGCAAGACAAGTTTGAGCCATCATCCGTCAGAAATTTATCCACGGCTTTGTTGTCGGTATGTCCGATCGTCTGTACCCAGCATTAGAGTGATCAGAGGTCCTATTGGACCAAACAAACAAAAAAAGTTGTCTGAAGAGAACAGGCCGATAAGAACATTCCCAAACTATGTACATTAAATACGCATATATGTACAGAAAATGTTCTATACTGACATTTTTATAAGGTTAAAGCCCAATAAGATATTCTCTCATCCAGTGTGGGGCTATGGGCCCTGCAAAGGTTTTGATGTCAGAGGACCAGGGCTTTTTTTCTCAAACCAAAAGGTGCTGGAACTCAACCACGACCCCCAAAAACCACTTCCCCCCCACCTGCACCCTTCAAATCACATCAAATAGTGGGTGTGGTCAGTCAAATTTCACGAACAATAGGAGGGTCTTAAAGTGAGGTGACAAGATTTTTAAAATGAAATCTGGGGACATATTTTTTCTTTACTAGTAATGGCAACAATCAGCGACTCTCTGCTCATCCCCGCCCACCTCACAGCCTCTCAAGTCTTATTCTTCGGGCCCCGGCTACTACTGGATGGGGAGCGGAGGAAGATCACTCCGCCAGGGAAGGCAAGGAGATAGGCAGGTGGTTGGCTAGGATTTGAGCCAAAGCAGAAGAACATGCGAGCAAAGCTGAATGGGCATGCGCCCGAAACTGAAGAAATATGCCCTCCGCTCCGACCAGCACATGATCATCAGAAAGGGGCACAGATAATGGGAAAATACAACCCCCCTTATGCTAGTAGGCACGGCGGAGCAGGGGTGTTTAATTCTATTTTTTTTATTTTAATTCTGCATTGATTGTCTTTGAAATTGCCCCTGCCCCTATTAAATCCAATCTGGGGACAAAACCAGGGACAGACTTGGTCTGGGGACAGTGTCCTCAATCAGGAGACTGTCCCCTGAAACTGGGGATGTCTGGTCACCCTATCTTAAAGGGACATTAAATACCAGGATTGCATTACACACAGAGTGCAGAGTTCATGGGGGGTTACACACAGAGTGCAGAGCTGTCACTTGTAAACACAGAAACTGGACTTCTGTGTTTACAAGTGATTGTGGTGAGCACCCCCCCAAGGGTCTGAGCCAGAGGTGGTGGAACCAAGTTCCCCCTGGAAAAAAGCCCTGCAGAGGACCCAGGACCACTGGACCATAGAGGCTGCAGGGGCCAGTCTAGCAGCATGGAGGAGCCAGCCAGAAGTGCTTTACCATTTCCCCCTAGACATGAGCAGTCAAGCCTTGCAGTGTGTATGCAGCCCCATTGCTTTACCTGCGTTAAAGTAGATTTTAACATAAAAATACAACTTCAATTTACACGCAGTTAAATTTTTCCTAATCAGAAGGATCAGCTACAGTTCAGGATAATCTATTGTACTAGAGAATGAGCATACCAACTAAAAACATCCACGTTTGCCACACTGGTTGTACATCGTTCACATTTACCAACATGGGACTTTGTGAATCGATTGTTTTGGCAGGCCCTCGCACTACACAATTGTTGATAAAGCTGATCACAAGTGTGGCCATCATAATAGATAGAATGGACATGTAACTTACCCAATAAACGTGTACTGCGGTGGAGCTTGTTTAGAGCGGCTTAAAATACGAATATCACAGATGGCAGCTTCTGTGGAATCTCGTGGAATAAATTTTATGCACAAACGTTTTTTTCTAAAGGCGACTTCCTCTGTAGAGAAATTAGTTATTTCAGTTACACAGAGAACGTTTAGGGCCTATAAAATACATTGTTTCACCATAAATCATTGCAGACACACCTACTCATTACACATGTGTCATAACATACATACATATGAAAAGCGTGGCCTTGGGGATAGGATAGAGTATCTTTTCAGGTAGAGATGGGTGCTGGAGGCAGGATTTATTAAAGAAATCTGAGTAGTGCTGGAAAATTATGGTAATCCTAATGTAATAGGGGGATGGTATAGAGGCATTGAACAGATGTTTAAATTATCAGGTCTGGCAGCTTATTCATGCCAACAGGACCTCTGTTGTCTCATTGAAGAGCAGAACCTGTTGTCTGCAGCTGGTCCAGGCAGGGATGTCCATCAAAGTGCCAGGTTGGTGTCGGGTGGTCCAGCGAAGAATGTTGCAGCGCTTACCAGCCTTAGGCCCCATACACACGATAGAATCCATCCGCAGATAAATCCCAGCAAATGGGTTTCTGCGGATAGATCCTATGGTGTGTACACGCCAGCGGATCTGTTTCCGCGGAGAAATCTCCTCTGGGATGGATTCCAGCAGATCGGATATTTGCTGACATGCACAACAAATCCATCTGCTGGAATCCATCCCAATGGATGGATCCGCTCGTCTGTACAGACTCACCGGATCCATCCGTCCAAAGGGATTCCCCGCACGCATCGTAATGATTTGACGCATGCGTGGAATTCCTTATATGACAGTGTCGCGCCCGTCGCCGCGTCATAATCGCGGCGACGGCGCGACACGTCATCGCCAGAGGATTTCCGCGCGGATTTCAATGCGATGGTGTGTACACTCCATCGCATTGAAATCTGCGGAAATCTTTGAGAGGATTTATCCGTGGAAACGGTCCGCTGGACCGTATCCGTGGATAAATTCTCTCGTGTGTATGGGGCCTGACATGTGGCTCCATTCACCAAAGACAAGAAGTATACATTATTGAACCATTTATTCATCCTTTTATGTATAATTATTTTTTCCCTGAGGACTGGAGTATAGCAGTCACATTTTGCTGTACAATATTTTCCTATCCCCCTATACACAAGGCCCCTTTGGAATTTACAAATAGTGTAGAGCCTATATCATGCAATATATGACAGTTTCTGGTCTGCCCAATGTTTTTTAATTTTTCTGGCCCAAGAATGACCCATGACATATGTTGATACATTGTGAAACATAATGATGCACAGGGTATAAAGGCATACCTTAAAACTACTTAAAGGGGTTATAAATGTCATTCCCCCCCCCCCCCCCCCTAAATAGCTTCCTTTACCTTAGTGCAGTCCTCCTTCACTTACCTGATCCTTCCATTTTACTTTTAAATGTCCTTATTTCTTCTGAGAAATCCCCACTTCCTGTTCTGTCTGTAACTCCACACATTAATGCAACACTTTCTCCCTGGTGTGGAGAAAGCCTCTTGAGGGGGGAGGGGGTGAGCAGGAGTGTCAGGACGCCCACTAACACACAGCTTCTCTCTCAATCTGCAAAGTAGATAGCGTTCTGACACTCCTGCTCACCCCCTCCCCCCTCTAGATGCTTTCTCCACACCAGGGAGAAAGCCTTGCATTACTGTGTGGAGTTACAGACAGAAGAACAGGAAGTGAGGATTTCCCAGAAGAAATAAGGACATTTAAAAGCAAAAATGGAAGGATGAGGTAAGTGAAGGAGGACTGCACTAATACAACACCGCTTTAGAAGGGAGACAGTACAGTTACAATACAATACAAGATCATTGGAAGGGTCCTGCCTATGGGAGCTTACAATCTAATAGGGAGGGGCATGTGGGATAGGCTGAACAGTTGAGCTTTCAGGGATTCCCGAGAAGGAGAGAAGACCGAGTAGGAGATTGGTGGACAGATTAAAGTAGAGAGTACCAGAGGATGGGAGAGGCCCTGGAGAAGTCCCAGGGGCAAGCATGGGATGAGGAGACAATGGAGCTAGAGAGCAGGAGGTCTTGGGGGAAGCGGACAGTTTGGTTAATATATTTTTTTCGTCGAGATTCTGGGCAGTTTTCTTGACGAGAAACCTGAAAGCCTCGTACACACGCACGGTATACTCGGCAAGAAAGCTCTGCCAGCAGTTTTCTTGCTGGTTCTTTGTCGAGAAAACTGAGCGTGTGTACGAGGCTTTTCACTTATTAAGTGACACTTTGCCATTTGGACATTCACCATTGATTTTGCTTATTGCACATTGTTTATTAAGTTATTTTGCATAGCACGACCACTTACTGTTATCTCACATATATATTATTCTTATTATAGCCACATTTCCCACCCTAACTCCTCCCACAGCTTTTACACTACATAGACAGTAATATACCAAAACGTGCGGATTGTTCCCGATTGGTGTGCTATTACTTTGTGGAACATTTCGCCGAATGGTCCACGAAATATCATCGTTTTAGCGGCGAAATTGGTCCCATAGGAATGAATGGCGAAATGTTCAAAACTAGAGTGGGAGCTGACAAAAGCTGAAAAATCGAGACATGACTTCTAAACTGCCACCACTCCCTCATTTTTAAGCCCACCTACACACATCAAAACGTTCAGCTATCCCTGCTGCCACTACACATGTCCACGGCTAAGCCATAGTCCTGATAGTTTTCACAATATGACCATTTGTTTGCAACCCATGCCATTCATTGACATTCATTGAAACTGCACTGTAGCCACTCCATAAAGTTACTCTGCCCAGTCCAACCTTTCCATAGTTACTCAAGCCACTCCACCCAGTTACTCCGCCCACTCCAGTTGTAGACTACTGGTGGAGGCAAGAACACTTCACACAATTTCCCCAGAAATTGTAGCTTTTATAGTTGCATCAGTTATCTTATAATTTTTAGGAAAATATTTTAGTCAAAAACAGCACATTTTGTTTATTTGACAAACTTTCAGCTCAGCAAAGGCAGCCACCACATTTCTCTGCTGGCTTGAGGCAAACAAACATCAAATGGGTACATAAAGCATAAGTTTGTGAATGAAATATTTTTAGGAGAAATTCCTATGAGATAAAATAAGAACATACGTAATTGCATACATATTATAAAACTAGTGTGTCAATGGTGGAAATGGCACTATACGTATACTATGAAGCTTCAATTAGTGCAATTCAAGAAACTTACGTGTGTCCACTGTTTCCTGGATGGGGATGAAGCCAACAGGCAATGTGTCCTTGATATCTATCAGTTTCATATCCACCAGGACATTCCCTAAATGGCTCTATGAGAAAAGGCAGACAGGTTAGCATATGACTGATATATATTATTGTGTTGATTTTCAGTATAAGTGGAAGACTCACATTCTCTCTGGAGAAGACTCGGGTGAAACACAGATATCTTGTCACCTTGGACTTGAATAAACCATCTTTCCATAGATCAGCATCCAGACCATCAGTTGTCTGAGAAACCTGTGATATGGTACATGAAAGAGTTTAAAAAGTCAGAGAATATAGCTTTTTAGATTAAACATTTGTTTTATTTATTTTTATTAAAATAACAGCTGGCCAGTAGAAGAAATAGCCCAGGTTTGATTTTGTCCACTTCCCACAGGTCAAATGTCCCTGCATTTTCACTGGACAAATAGCTATGCAAATGACACCTTCTAGTGTGGACATATACTTGAATGAAAACCCACCAAAAGTGCAAGTCCCACATAAAAATGAAATACAGGAAAACCTTGGTTTGAGAGTAACTTGGTTTGAGAGCGTTTTTCAAGACAAGCTACATTTTAGAATACATTTTGACTTGATATACAAGTGATGTCTTGATATAAGAATAGTGTCATGTCACAACTGAGTATAAAATAGAAGAGAGGCGCCTCTAAGTGTAGCAATATGGTTACATTTAATGAAGGTACAACATTTAGAAACTCACATGATTGATGATTAAAACACATCTAAGTATGCAGGCATCCGGGGTAAAGCTGTCCACATATACCATCCTTCTCACCGCCATTAATGTCATCCCTTCCATGAATGGTTTAAGCCTCACTTTCAGATCGCTCTACTGCAGGGTAGTCTTCCTAATCACAATTTCAGACTGACAGCAGTGAGAGCCGGCGGTGTGGAGGACAGTATATGTGGACCGCTTTACCCCAGGTGCCTGCATACTTAGATGTGTCTCTTTTAATCATCAACCATGTGAGTTGCTAAATGTTGTACCTTCATTAACCACTTGGGATCCGCCTGCCGTCAATTGACGGCTACAGTGCGGATCCCAATCTCCAAAGTGCCGTCAATTGACGTCCGCCCCTTAGGGCGGTCCCCGCGTGCGCTCCAGAGCGCGCTGCGGGGAAAATCTGTGTTGGCCGTGTCCCTCGGACACAGCCAATTACAGATCGCCGCGAACGGCCAATCAGAGTGGCCGTTCGCGAGGCGATCTGTGCGGCCAATGAGAGAGGATCTCATATGTAAACATATGAGATCATCTCTCATTGCCGTTTTACACAGAGACAGCGGTGCTGTCTCTGGAGAGGAGACCGATCTGTGTCTCTTGTACATAGAGACACAGATCGGTCACCCCCCCAGTCACCCCCCCCTCCACCTACAGTTAGAACACTAAGCAGGGATACATTTAACCCCTTCCTCACCCCCTAGTGTTAACCCCTTCAATGCCAGTCACATTTATACTGTAATTAGTGCATATTTATAGCACTGATCGCAGTATAAATGTGAATGGCGCCAAAAATGTGTCCGATGTGTCCGCCATAACGTCGCAGTCCCATTAAAAATCGCAGATCGCCGCCATTTCTAGTAAAAAAAAATAATTAAAAAAAAATAATTCTGTCCCCTATTTTGTAAGCGCTTTAACTTTTGCGCAAACCAGTCGCTTATTGCGATTTTTTTTTTTTTTACCAAAAATATGTAGAAGAATATGTATCGGCCTAAACTGAGAAAAATTTTTTTTTTTTTTTTTTTTTTAAATTGGGATATTTATTATAGCAAGAAGTAAAAAATATTGTATTTTTTTCAAAATTGTCTCACTTTTTTGTTTATAGCGCAAAAAATAAAAACCGCACAGGCGATCAAATACCACCAAAAGAAAGCTCTACTTGTGGGGAAAAAAGGACGTCAATTTTGTTTGGGAGCCACGTCGCACGACCGCGCAATTGTTAGTTAAAGCGATGCAGTGCCGAAAGCTGAAATTTCACCTGGGCAGGAGGGGGGTATATGTGCCCAGTAAGCAAGTGGTTAAATGTAACCATATTGCTACACTTAGAGGCGCCTCTTTCTCTTTTATACTCTGGAGCTCCTGCTGGATTTTGCTTCTAAATCCCCTTGTAGAGGCTTCCATTTGTGGATGGACATTTTATGGTTACACAACCTATCAAATAATCTTTTTATATGGACTATAAACTGAAACACCTATGAATAAATGGTTGTGGAACGAATCATTCAAGTTTTTTTCATTATTTCTTATGGGAAAATCTGCTTTAATATACAAGTGCTTTGGATTACAAGCATGCTTCCGGATCGAATTATGCTCGCAATCCAAGGTTTTACTGTATGTGAAAAAACACATCAAGTAATGCTCTTCTGCTTTTGGCTAATTTACTAGACTATGCCTTACTAACCATAAGCCATCTTCAATCTTCATGATCCTCTCCCTGAGCTGCACATGTACTGCAATTCAGACTTGCCAAAAACTAGGCAGCGTCCTCCTGTTTAAGGATGAGCTCCAGCGTGTTCGCATGGTACACGTGCAGAGCTCGCCAGGAAGTCTGCACGGCGCTGCGCTAATCACAGCCAGGGAGACATTTCCCGATCTCTGCAGCCGTGCATCAGGACAATGTCTCCCTGGCTATAATTAGCGCAGCGCCGTGCACAATAGTTTAGAAGATTCCATGCTTCCCCAAAAATAAGACCTAGCGCTATTTTCCAGAAGGGCTGCAATATAAGCCCTACCCGAAAATAAGCAAAAGCATAAGCGCAGAAGCAAACGCATTCATGAGTAGCGCCCACATATGTTAACAGTATTTAAACCACACATGTGAGGTATCGCCGCGATTGGTAGAGCGAGAGCAATAATTCTAGCTCAATGCCGTGTACAGACAGTCGTTTTTTTGTGATGAAAAAAAACGAAGTTTTTAAAAACGTCATTTAAAATGACTGTGTGTGGGGAAAACGTTGTTTTATGTCTTCTGAAAAACGACAAAAAAAAAATTCGAGCATGCTTCAATTTTTTATGTCGTTTTTCAAAACGTTGTTTTTTGTGTCATAAAAAATGACCGTGTGTGGGCTAAAACAATGTTTTTAAACACGCGCATGCTCAGAAGCAAGTTATGACGCGAGCTTGAATGGAACAGTGTGCCGCCGTACGTGCTGAACGTAACCGCGCTTTGCTAGAGCATTTTGAAAAAACGATGGTGTGTAGGCAACGTCGTTTTTTAAAATGAAGTTTCAAAAATGTCGTTTTTTTTCTTCACAAAAAACGACCGTCTGTACGCGGCATAAGTCCTCCTCTGTGACATTTTTACAGTAATCAATGCATTTTTATAGCACTGATCGTTAAAAAAATGCCAATGGTCCCAAAAATGTGTCCAAAGTGTCCGTCATAAAGTCGTGGTAAAAATCGCAGATCGCCGCCATTACTAGAAAAAATAAAAATATATTAATAAATATGCCAAAAAACTATCCCCTACTTTGTAGACGCTATAACTTTTGTGCAAACCAATCAAACGCTTATTGAGATTTTTTTTTTACAAAAAAATATGTAGAAGAATATGCATCGGCCTAAACTCAGGAATTTTTTTTATATTTTTGGGGGATATTTATTATAGCAAAAAGTAAAAAATATTCTTTTTTTTTTTTCAAAATTATCACTCTATTTTTGTTTATAGCGCAAAAAATAAAACCGCAGATCACCGCAGAGGTGATCAAATACCACCAAAAGAAAGATCTATTTGTGGGGAAAAAAGGATGCCAAGTTTGTTTAGGAGCCACGTTGCACGACCGCGCAAATGTCAGTTAAAGCGACGCAGTGCCGAATCGCAAAATGTGGCCCGGTCATTGACCAGCAAAATGGTCCGGGGCTGAAGTGGTTAAACAAAGTGGAAAATGTGGGAAATTTAGATTTCACTCTCTTTTCAAATTTGTCACTTACCTACACAAAAATACTGTGTACATATTCAGCGGTGAATGCAGCTGTATACACGCTAGGGTGAAGAAAGATTTGAGGTTTATAGCTTTAACCTACATCCTCTTTAGCACAGCTTCCTGGAGGTGGAGTGTTTGGATAGTGTATTTAGTAAATTATATACCTCTATGATTTCATGTACTTTGCAAAACACATCAGCCAAGCTGAAAACCTCAGAAAACAGTCCATGCCATCCCTCGAGAACATAAAGTCCATAACAAGCTGTGATTTGGTTTGGCTCAAGAGGTGGATTGAGACAACATCCTTATTCATTCCAAGCACATGGGGGAACTAATGAATAAAGTGCAATCATCAGCTGCTTAGAAGAATTTGTAGAATATAACAGTTTAAAATGCTAACTGAAGATTACACGACTGGTATATGTAAATCTCCTGCACTCTGAAGAAAGCTCAGGAAAAACTGCTATACAATTTAAAAGAGGGATCCTTTGAGATCTGAACAGCGGCGGTGCGTCCATTAAGGGTGCAGGAGCGCCGCTCCCCCTTTTCCTGGCACCAATCTAATTTAGGGTGACCAGACATCCCCAGTTTCAGGGGCGAGTCCCCTGATTGAGGACACTGTCCCCAGACCAAGTCTGTCCCTGGTTTTGTCCCCAGATTGGATTTAATAGGGGGCAGGGGCAATTTCAAAGACAATCAGTGCAGAATTAAAATAAAAAAATTAGAATTACACACCCCCCCCCCGCTTCGCCATGCCTACTAGCATAGGGGGGTTGTATTTTTCCCATTATCTGTGCCCCTTTCTGATGATCATGTGCTGGTCGGAGCAGAGGCAATATTTCTTCAGTTTCGGGCGCATGCCCATTCTGCTCCGCTCGCATGTTCTTCTGCCTTGGCTCAAATCCTGGCCAGTCACCTGCCTATCTCCTTGCCTTCCCTGGCGGAGTGATCTTCCCCAGCTCCCCATCCAGTAGTAGCCGGGGCCCGAAGAGTAAGATTCGAGAGGCTGTGAGGCGGGCAGGGATGGGCAGAGAGTCGCTGATTGTTGCCATTACTAGTAAAGAATAAAAATATGTCCCCGGATTTCATTTTAAAAATCTGGTCACCTTGCTCTAATTAATATAGATAGATAATTACCATAGATAGATAGATTCATTCAATGCATGAAACTATGGTCGCTGCTGTCCCCGCCTATTCAGGTGTCCGGCCCCTTTTCGGACACCTGAATTACAGTGGCGGGGGGTGTTTTTTGGAAGCACCTGATTAGAGCCATATGTGCCCAAAAATGTGAGAAGCAGGCGCAACGCTGTGCGTTGCTTCTCACTCCGCTGCTTTCCTAACATTGAACCCCCTCTCAGCCAATCACGTGCACCGGGTCTGTGTTACCTGTCACCTGATTGGCTGAAACGACAGGCGCTGTGATTGGACACCTATCAGGAGTCAAATCATAGCAGAGGACGAGAGGAGGAGTGAGCAGGAGAAGACATCGGGGTCAGGGAAGAAATGGAGGACACCGGACACCGCTCGCCGCTGTCACCCACTGCCCACCCGAGCCAAGGTACCGTATTTAATCGGCGTATACTGCGCACTTTTTTCCCCTTTAAAATCAGGGTAAAATCATGGGTGCACGATATACGGTGATACTGCTGTTCCCGGGCACCGCCGAAATAGACCGAGCCGAGTGTAGTGCACACTCGGCTACGCCCGCAGCCACGCGAGAGAAGCCGAAACAAGCCGAGAGGAGCCGAGCGTACTGCGCACTCGACTAGGCTCGGCCACGCCCGCAGCCACGCGAGAGGAGCCGAACACACAGAAAATCCGGCTCCTCTCAGCTCGGCAAAGGCGCCAAATCCAAAAACGGACACTCACAACGCTGGACGAACCCCGCGAGGAAGCCGCAGACAGACACCTCCAAAGCCGCAGACTGACACCTCCAAAGCCGCAGACTGACACCTCCAAAGCCGCAGACGGACACCTACAAGGCTGGACGGACCCCGCGCAAGGAAGCCGCAGATGGACACCCACAAAGCAGGATGGACCCCGCGTAAGGCTGCAGACGGACGCCAGACAAGGCCGCGATGGACGCAGGGCAAAAATGTAAGTTTTTATTTCTTTCCTTAAACTACCTTTCTAGGTTTGGGGTGCGCGTTATACTCCGACGCGCGGTATACCCCGATAAATACGGTAAGTGCCAGGCAGACGAGAGGGCAGGGGGCACAGCGGCAACACTTGATGGGCACAGTGGCAGCGTTTAATGGGCACAGTGAGGCTGCAATTGATGTTTTCTTTTCTGAATCTTTCAGTTTGTTTGCACCCCCCAAATATGTTGAGCACCAGCCGCCACTGGATCTAAATAGCAAGTATCATCTGTGCCCACTGAAAGCAAAATGTATTTAGTAACTAAAGCTGGTCATACAGATTTTTTTTTTTTTTAGCTCAACCTGCCCACTAAACAAAGAAAATCTAAGGCCCTGTTTACATCCAGCAATTTGGGGCCACAGTTCTACCAGTGATCCGAAATCATGTGAACAGGACCGAACAGATTCCCCCATCCATGCCATACAGCACAGATGGACAAATCTCCTACTGCAGCTATTTTATTCTAATAGTCGGTGCCACTGGCTGGCAAAATAAAAAAAAAATCGCAATAAGCGTTTAATCGCAAAATGTATAGCGTTTACAAAATAGGGCATAGTTTTATTGCATTTTTATTTATTTTTTTATTTTTTTACTACTAATGGCGACGATCAGCGATTTTTTTCGTGACTGCGATATTATGGCGGACACTTCGGACAATTTTGACACATTTTTTGGACCATTGTCATTTTCACAGCAAAAAATGCATTTAAAATGCATTGTTTACTGTGAAAATGACAATTGCAGTTTGGGAGTTAACCACAAGGGGGCGCTGAAGGGGTTAAGTGTGACCTCATCAGTGTTTCTAACTGTACGGGGTGTGGCTGTAAGTGTGACGTCATTGATTGTGGTTCCCTATATTAGGGAACACACGATCGATGGCGGAGCCACAGTGAAGAACGGGGAAGCTGTGTTTACACACAGCTCTCCCCGTTCTTCAGCTCCGGGGACTGATCACGGGACTCCAGCGGCGATTGGGTCCATGGGTCCCGCGGCCACGGAGCTTCAGACCGGGTCGCGGGCGCACGCCCGCGACCCACAGCTGGGCACTTAGAGGATGTACTTGTACGTGCTTGTGCCCAGCCGTGCCATTCTGCCGACGTAGCCAGCCATAGATGGTTTAAATCTTAGGTGGTAAAGCTGGGACCGACTGAGATTTGATCCATGTGTGGGCACAGGCTTATTGTACCAGAGTCAATCGACTTGGGTACAACTAGCATGCGAATATTGCCAGCAGCTACAGCCACTAGCATTATTCACTGTGTTTCTCCAGCAAAGATGACAATGGTCCCAAAAATTTGTCAAAATTGCCCGAAGTGTCCGCCATAATGTCGCAGTCACGAAAAAAAAAAAAAAAAAAAATCGCTGATCGCCGCCATTAGTAGTAAAAAATATATTTTTTTATAAAAATGCAATAAAACTATCCCCTATTTTGTAAACGCTATAAATTTTGCGCAAACCAACCGATAAACGCTTATTGCGATTTTTTTTTACCAAAAATAGGTAGAAGAATACGTATCGGCCTAAACTGAGGAAAAAATATGTTTTTTTTATATATTTTTGGGGGATATTTATTATAGCAAAAAGTAAAAAATATTGAATTTTTTTCGAAATTGTCGCTCTATTTTTGTTTATAGCGGGACGGCAATTTTGTTTGGGAGCCACGTCGCACGACCGTGCAATTGTCAGTTAAAGTGACGCAGTGCCGAATCGCAAAAACTGGCCCGGGTCCTTTAGCTGCCTAAAGGTCCGGGTCTTAAGTGGTTAAAAAGTCACACCATCAAAAACCCATTTTATTTTGGATACAGTAAGGAAAAGATAAGCCATGGAATATGTGGTGTCTGCCCATTGAAGACATTTCCCTTTGCTTCATGGAATGCCAACAGATGAAATCGTGTCTATGGGAATGCAGTTGGCAAGAAGGGCAAGGCTTTTTTTTATTATTGCTTTCACAACTTGGGATAGATGTCACCTTTCATCCTGTGTTGGCTGCAGGTGTCAGAAAGTGAATGGAAATCTTTTGCATGTGAAAAGCACAGCAATAAAAACCTAAGAGATGCTAAATGTGAAACGCTTGGATCTTTTCTCCATCAATCAGAGAGCATTAGCTGAGCTTGATGACAATCTCGCTAGATCTACCATGAAAGGCCTCCGCTGAGAAACCCCATGGACAAAAAAAGAGTGCCAACAGGTCATACAAGTCTATAAACCTTCATTACCAATATCATTTGGACACTAGGAGGATAAAGGGTAGCCAATGTGTTTTGAGGGACAATCATCATAAGGGCCTGGATGAAAAAAAAGAAAAGCTTCCTATAGGAACTGAACAATAAAATAAAAATAAATAGCCAGATTCAGAAAGACTGGCTTAACTTTGGTTCGGCGTAGCGTATCGCATATACGCTACGCCGCCGTAAGTCAGAGAGGCAAGTGCTGTATTCACAAAGCACTTACCTCCTAAGTTACGGCGGCGTAGCGTAAATGGGCCGGCGTAAGCGCGCCTAATTCAAATGAGGAACAGGGGGGCGTGTTTTATGTTAATGACTCATACGCCGGCAAGGACGTATTGGTTTTCGACATGAACTTAAATTACGTCCAGCCCCATTCACGGACGACTTACGCAAACGACGTAAAAATTTCAAAATTCGACGCGGGAACAACGGCCATACTTAACATTGGCTAGGCCAGCTATTTGTTCGACTAACTTTACGCCTGAAAACGCCTTACGTAAACTGCGTATCTTTACTGCGACG
The DNA here is from genome assembly GCF_905171775.1 of Rana temporaria. Lineage (NCBI taxonomy): Eukaryota > Metazoa > Chordata > Amphibia > Anura > Ranidae > Rana > Rana temporaria. The sequence goes on along the minus strand of NC_053497.1, from coordinate 27,815,199 downwards.
GGCAATAGGCGTATCTCGCTGGTTTACGCATTCTAGGCGTAAATCAGCGTTCACGCCCCTAGCGGCCGGCGGAACTAGACAGCTAATATACGACGGCCGGTGTTCTGCCGAATAAGTTCCGCCTGGCATATAAGGACCCCCCTTGTACTGCGCATGCGCGGCACCGAGTCTCCAAAAATACAGCAGGACACCTGACTAACAGGAGGAAGAGGAGCTCGGCCACGCTACAGCCTACAGGTAAAAAGGGGAGGTGAGAATGGAAAAACATGGGGGGGGGGGGGGGGGAGTAAAAAGAATGACCACAGTGATAATGTATCACCAACTCATAATAAATGAATGTGATTATATATATATATATAGGAGTGCAGAATTATTAGGCAAGTTGTATTTTTGAGGATTAATTTTATTATTGAACAACAACCATGTTCTCAATGAACCTAAAAAACTCATTAATATCAAAGCTGAATATTTTTGGAAGTAGTTTTTAGTTTGTTTTTAGTTTTAGCTATTTTAGGGGGATATCTGTGTGTGCAGGTGACTATTACTGTGCATAAGTATTAGGCAACTTAACAAAAAAAATATATACCCATTTCAATTATTTATTTTTACCAGTGAAACCAATATAACATCTCAACATTCACAAATATACATTTCTGACATTCAAAAACAAAACAAAAACAAATCAGTGACCAATATAGCCACCTTTCTTTGCAAGGACACTCAAAAGCCTGCCATCCATGGATTCTGTCCGTGTTTTGATCTGTTCACCATCAACATTGCGTGCAGCAGCAACCGCAGCCTCCCAGACACTGTTCAGAGAGGTGTACTGTTTTCCCTCCTTGTAAATCTCACATTTGATGATGGACCACAGGTTCTCAATGGGTTTCAGATCAGGTGAACAAGGAGGCCATGTCATTAGTTTTTCTTCTTTTATACCCTTTCTTGCCAGCCACGCTGTGGAGTACTTGGACGCGTGTGATGGAGCATTGTCCTGCATGAAAATCATGTTTTTCTTGAAGGATGGGGACTTCTTCCTGTACCACTGCTTGAAGAAGGTCTCTTCCATAATCTGGCAGTAGGACTGGGAGTTGAGCTTGACTCCATCCTCAACCCGAAAAGGCCCCACAAGCTCATCTTTGATGATACCAGCCCAAACCAGTACTCCACCTCCACCTTGCTGGCGTCTGAGTCGGACTGGAGCTCTCTGCCCTTTACCAATCCAGCCACGGGCCCATCCATCTGGCCCATCAAGACTCACTCTCATTTCATCAGTCCATAAAACCTTAGAAAAATCAGTCTTGAGATATTTCTTGGCCCAGTCTTGACGTTTCAGCTTGTGTGTCTTGTTCAGTGGTGGTCGTCTTTCAGCCTTTCTTACCTTGGCCATGTCTCTGAGTATTGCACACCTTGTGCTTTTGGGCACTCCAGTGATGTTGCAGCTCTGAAATATGGCCAAACTGGTGGCAAGTGGCATCTTGGCAGCTGCACGCTTGACTTTTCTCAGTTCATGGGCAGTTATTTTGCGCCTTGGTTTTTCCACACGCTTCTTGCGACCCTGTTGACTATTTTGAATGAAACGCTTGATTGTTCGATGATCACGCTTCAGAAGCTTTGCAATTTTAAGAGTGCTGCATCCCTCTGCAAGATATCTCACTATTTTTTACTTTTCTGAGCCTGTCAAGTCCTTCTTTTGACCCATTTTGCCAAAGGAAAGGAAGTTGACTAATAATTATGCACACCTGATATAGGGTGTTGATGTGATTAGACCACACCCCTTCTCATTACAGAGATGCACATCACCTAATATGCTTAATTGGTAGTAGGCTTTCGAGCCTATACAGCTTGGAGTAAGACAACATGCATAAAGAGGATGATGTGGTCAAAATACTAATTTGCCCAATAATTCTGCACTCCCTGTGTATATATATATATATATATATATATATATATATATATATAATATGATGACATCTTTATGCTTCCCCCCACATTGCTTTTATTCATATTTTACCATTTTGTGATCACATTTATTGGCTATATCTTACACTGATTTGTAAAATGTTTTTATAAATAAACCTCATTGGTTGATCTACACCAAGGGGCAGATCCACAAAGCGAGTACGCCTGCGTATCTACTGATACGCCGGCGTACTTTCAAATTTCCCGCGTTGTATCTTTGTTTTGAATCCTCAAAACAAGATACGACGGCATCTGGGTTAGATCCGACAGGCGTACGTCTTCGGATCTAAGATGCAATTCTTCGGCGTCCGCTGGGTGGCGTTCCCGTCGTAATCCGCGTTGAGTATGAAAATTAGCTATTTCCGACGATCCACGAACGTACGAGCGGCCGTCGCATTCTTTTACGCCGTCTCTAGTCGGCTTTTTCCGGCGTATAGTTAAAGCTGCTGTTTGGTGGCGTACTCAATGTTAAGTATGGCCGTCGTTCCCGTGTATCATTAAAAAAAAAAAAAGAATCGGGCTGGACGTAATTTACGTCCACGTCAAAACAAGGACATCCTTGCGACGTCATTTAGCGCAATGCACGGCGGGAAATTTAGGGACGGCGCATGCGCAGTTCATTTGGCGCGGAGACGCGCTTCATTTAAATGAAACACGCCCCCCTAGTCGCCGATTTGAATTAGGCGCGGTAGCGCCGCGAGAGATACACTACGCCGCCGTAACTTACGGCGCAAATTCTTCCAGGATTCAAACCAAAAAAAGTAAGTTACGACGGCGTAGCGTATCTCAGATCTTGCCGGGGTAGATCTTTGTGAATCTGCCCCCATATTTATATTTCATGCTATTCTGGGGCACTAGTGGTTCTGCGCTTTGCGTGCGTGTGGGGGGGCCTCCATGTCCATTTTACTTCAAACGGCCCTGTGCACCACAATGCGCAGATGGCTCTCATTTGTATGTTGCATGTTAAAATGCAGGAGTTTTGTGGACCGTTTTGTAGGTACTTTTGGGTGCCACTCGAAATGAGTGGAACTTCAAAGCAGCGCACAGAAAGCCACATGTTAACACGCAGTAAAACACGCATTTTACTGCACATTACCACAATGCAATAGCGTGAATCTGTCCTAAGGGTATGTAAATCAGTAAGCACCATCTGGTACAAAGGGGTAATTTAGAAAAACCTCAACTCTTTCCTAAAACAATGTCTGGCACTGTAATTTAGAAACCACTGGAGCCGCGTACAGCAAACCACACCGTGTGTACTTTGGCTGGGACAGAATCTGAGATCTGTGTGGCGGATTTAACATTTTGGTTTGGATGAGGAAATAGGCTTTGTGTGGATAATATTTTTATTTATTTTTTATGTGCACACTTATATCCATATACCCGAAGAAATAGATTTAGTCTTATTTAAAGTGTATTTAAAACAGAAGAAATGTGATACTCTAAGGCAGCAGAATCTTTAGAACTCACGCTGCAGAGAATAGGATTTTTGTACTCGCCGTAAAATCCTTTTCTCTGAAGTCCATGGACGGACACAGCTCCTTTAGTCTTGACAAATGGGTTATGTTCCCAAAGATCAAGAAAAATATATCCCATTAAATGCTACGGATGGCTTCACACTGGTTCATTGCCCTTCTGTTAACTTTTTAATGCGGCTTTTAAGTCACATGACCTATGAAAAACACACTGGCCCGGATTCAGAGAGCAATTGCGCCTGCGTAACCATAGTTACGCAGCGCAATTGCTGACTTGCTCCGGCGTTACGAATGCTCCCGATTCAGGAACATCGTAACGCCGACTGCAGCCTAAAATCTGCGTGGCATAAGGCTCTTATGCCACGCAGATTTTAGGCTGCATTCTTGCGATGACCGCTAGGGGGCGTTCCCATTGTGCTCAGTGTATAGTATGCAAATTGCATACTAACATCGATTCACAATGTTGCGCGGGCCCTGCGTACGCAAGTTACGGAGTTTCCGTACGGCGTCTTTAGCGTAAGGCTGCCCCTTCTAATAGTAGGGGCAGCCAATGCTAAAGTATAGCCGCCGTTCCCGCGTCGTGAAATTTGAATTTCACGTCGTTTGCGTAAGTGATTCGTGAATGGCGCTGGACGCCATTCACGTTCACTTGGAAGCAAATGACGTCCTTGCGACGTCATTTGCCGCAATGCACGTCGGGAAAGTTTCCCGACGGAGCATGCGCTCTACGCTCGGCGCGGGAGCGCGCCTAATTTAAATGATTCCCGCCCCCTACGGGATCATTTACATTAGGCGCCCTTACGCAGGGCAATTTTAAAGAGCGCACATGCAATTTACGGAGCTACTGCTCCGTGAATCGCGCGCAGCGCAGATAATTTGCGGGGGCGCAGGGCAAAAACGCTGCCCTGTGCCTCCGAAAAAAGGGGCAAATTCTACCTGAATCTGGGCCACTATAAATGGCTCCTCTGGGAAGGAACCTTTTATAGTGTGGGGAGGGTCTATGAGCAATGAGCCATGATTGGGCCAAGTCATCATGACTTTCTTCAATCATGGCTCTGACAGTGCTCTGTGCCCTGATTGGACAAAACCTTCATTGCTTCAGCCAATCAGGGCTTAGAATGCACTGTGCGGCGCGCAGTGCATTGTGGGGAATTCAGCGGGCTGAACGCCCTGCAAATTTGGGTGTCTGCCACACGGGCGATCAGCCAATGATCTCGCTGAACTTTTACTCGGCTCGAACTGTTCGCCCAACTCTACTGACTAGGGAGAGACAAGCAAACAAAGGAATCTAGATGCTATGGAAATAGTGTGAACACAAATCACATACTGAAAGGGAGTCCGATGAAAGGAAGAGAAATGTGAAGACAGAAGCAAACAGTAATGCCGCGTACACACGACCGTTTTTCATGTTGTGAAAAATGCAATTTTTTAAAATTGGTGATTAAAAACGACCGTGTGTAGGCTCCAAAGCATTTTTCTTGACATGAAAAACGGCCATTAAAAATTTAGAACATGCTCTAATTATTCTCGTTGTTTTTTACGTCATAAAAACCGGTCGTGTGTGGCTTTAACCACTTAACGACCGCCGCACGACGATATACGTCAGCAGAATGGCACGGCTGGGCAGATCGACGTACTGGCACGTCGTTTACATCTACCCAGCCGTGGGTCGCGGGCGCGCGCCCGCGGCCCAGTCCGAAGCTCCGGGAACGGGACCGCGAGACCCGATCGCCGCTGGGGTCCCGCGATCGGTCTCCGGAACTGACGAACGGGGAGAGCCACGTGTAAACACGGCTTCCCCGTGCTTCACTGTGGCGGCTGCATCGATCGTGTCATCCTCTTTATAGGGAGACACAATCGATGACGTCACACCTACAGCCACACCCCCCTACAGTTGTAAACACACACTAGGTGAAACATAACCCCTTCAGCGCCCCTTGTGGTTAACTCCCAAACTGCAACTGTCATTTTCACAATAAACAATGCAATATAAATGCATGTTTTGCTGTGAAAATGACAATGGTCCCAAAAATGTGTCAAAATTGTTCGAAGTGTCCGCCATAATGTCGCAGTCACGAAAAAAAAAAATCGCTGATCGCCGCCATTAGTAGTAAAAGAAAAATAATTAATCAAAATGCAATAAAACTATCCCCTATTTTGTAAACGCTATAAATTTTGCGCAAACCAATTGATAAACACTTATTGCGATTTTTTTTACCAAAAATAGGTAGAAGAATACGTATCGGCCTAAACTGAGGAAAACATTTTTTTTATATGTTTTTGGGGGATATTTATTATAGCAAAAAGTAAAAAATATTGCATTTTTTTCAAAATTGTCGCTCTATTATTGTTTATAGCGCAAAAAATAAAAACCGCAGATGTGATCAAATACCACCAAAAGAAAGCTCTATTTGTGGGGGAAAAAGGACGCCAATTTTGTTTGGGAGCCACGTCGCACAACCGCACAATTGTCTGTTAAAGCGACGCAGTGCCGAATCGCAAAACCTGGCCTAGGCATTTAGCAACAAAATGGTCCGGGGCTTAAGTGGTTAAGAGAGATGAAACCAGAAACAGACCATATCCTTGTGATGTAATCAGAAATGGCATTGGCAAGATTGTAAATGCAGCTCATCACTCCAGTCTCCAAGAATAGGCTGCACTGTGCTATCATTAAAGGTTGGTAACCACGTTGAGTGGTTGTCAGTAATGTGATCACCATCATTTACCGATCATGATAATTATATATGTGAACTTCTACAAATTTTCTGACTGCCTGCTGCTGAGTTTATCTTTTGCTCTCACTTGCTGCAGCTTCAAATGGAAGGAAAGGAGGAGATCTGTTTATAGGGGGGGGGGGGGGGTTTAACTAGACATGTGCATTCGTCCGAATGCATTTCTAAACTTGTATTTTTAAGACCATCCTAGAGAACACAATATACATGGAAAGTTGTAAAGACATCAATGCATAAACACACCCACACAGGATGAACTGGTGTCTTTATTCGAAGAAAGAGGAGGTACTCACTGACTTATGTCAAAAACACTTGTATTGGCCACATCCCTCAATCAATAGACAAAAAGAGAGTATCACCCCCTTGGTGGGACTTTAAAGGCCAAACAAAGTTTAGAAGTAAAAAAAAATATTTTTAATAGAAATGGCTACACATAATGGCACTTGATGATGGTACACGCAGAAAGCACCCAAGGTGCATGTAAAAACAACAAATATACAAATACAAAACAATGACAATAAAACAGCACGTGCGCCACAAGAGGTGGCAGATAGACAGAAAACTCTAATTGATGATATGTATATGCCCAACGCGTTTCTGGTTGTAGACCGTCATCAGGGGCCACGGATGAAGAGTAGTACAATCGTGGTTCTTTTTACACAAACCACGTAATTTTCTGGATATAGACCCTTCCTGGAGATAGGGTTGTGTCTGAGCGTTCCTTAAGCCCAGAGGGATGGGGAATAGATGGGCCCAGGGCCTTCCGATGTAATAACCAGGTCGCGTCCTGCCCAAATCCAAAAAACCTGAATCCCTGTTGGAGTCTTAGTAGACCCACTGGCTCTCTAGGTCAAGAGTTCAAAAGGTAGAGAGTGGCGTTTCCCCTAGTGGCCAGGTGCCAAAACGCGCTGGGCATATACATATCGATTAGGAGAGTTTTCTGTCTATCTGCCACCTCTTGTGGTACACGTGCCGTTTTATTGTCATTGTTTTGTATATTTGTTGTTTTTACATGCACCTTGGGTCCTTGCTGTGTGTACCATCATCAAGTGCCATTATATGTACCCATTTCTATAAAAAAAAACATGTTTTACTTCTAAACTTTGTTTGGCCTTTAAAGTCCCACCCAAGGGTGATGCTCTCTTTTTGTCTGGTGTCTTTATTCAACCATGCTACTGTATATAACTTTGCATTCCTGGTGATTTTAAAGCTTTTTCTGCCATTTTTCAAGCGTTGTATCAAGTGTTAGACGTTTGCTTCCTGGGGTGGACAAAGGGAAGAGAGCAGTTCACACAAATGTGCAAAACATGTATGTCACACATTTGCAAGTGCATACACGTGAATATGGTCCAAAAAGGCTCATGCACTTTTTGAGTGTACAACGTAGGGAAACAGAGAGTACAAGTGTAAACAGGGGCAATTCAAAAGAATGGGATTCTACATGTTGAGCACAGTCAGGCTTAAAGTGTTACTAAACCCACAACAGTAAAATCTGTATTTGCAGTAAAGCATGCGTGTTATACTCACTGTGGAACCGAAGGGGTAAAAAAAAGGCTGTTTGACCCTATCCTCTCTGATCCTCCCCTTCTTCCACAATCCCCAATCTATCTCTTCACACTACAGAAACTTGGGGGCAATCTTCACATGCTCAGTTTGGTGTGTATTGACAAGAGTCTTTTTTTGTTTTTGTTGGGGGGGGGAGGGTGCACATGATCGGCACAGGGCCAACCAGCACTGTACAGCTAGAAGTCATGAGTCATGCAGCCTCATAGGACAGTCAGTGAAGAATGAAAACCCCTCCTATAAGCTTTAACTAGTGCTCGGCTGGACACTGATAGAAGTCACAAGACTGCTATATACTGCGGATGAGAAAATGTATTAAAGCAGTTTATATTTACTAAAACGATTGCATTTCCTTGTTCTGCGGGAGACCAGATATAGTGAATGCAGGGTCCTGGGTTTAGTAAAACTTTAAAGCGGAGGTTCACCCATGGAGAACACCTTTTCCCCATAGCTGGATGCTCGTTTTGTCTAGGGGAATCGGCTAGTTGTTTTAAAATATGATCCGTACTTACCGTTTACGAGATGCATCTTCTCCGTCGCTTCCGGGTATGGGCTGCGGGACTGGGCGTTCCTATTTTGATTGACAGTCTTCCGAGAGGCTTCCGACGGTCGCATCCATCGCGTCACGATTTTCCGAAAGAAGCCGAACGTCGGTGCGCAGGCGCAGTATAGAGCCGCACCGACGTTCGGCTTCTTTCGGCTACTAGTGACGCGATGGATGCGACCGTCGGAAGCCTCTCGGAAGACTGTCAATCAAGAAGGAACGCCCGCTCCCGAAGACCATACCCGGAAGCGACGGAGAGGATGCATCTCGAAAACGGGTAAGTACTGCTCATATTTTAAAACAAATAGCCGATTCCCCTAGACAAAACGAGCATCCAGCTATGGGGAAAAGAGGGAAAAAAACACAAATGGGTGAACTCCCGCTTTAAGGAAACAAGATGTAAAATACTCAAGTGTCAATGGGGGCTTGATGGAACAAATTTTTTAAAGGATGTTCATTATAACCTCTACCACGGGGGTAGGCAACCCCCGGCACTGGTTCCCCAAGCGGCACTCAAAGCCTCTTTTGCCAGCACTCAAATCCCTCCCTCCCCATCAGCAGAGCAGCGCAGGGAAGCGTCAGTGAGACACAAATGCATTCCAATTTCAGAGTTCCCCACACTGCAGCTGCACTGAGGGGGTGGCATCCAGGTGCTTGTATGTGATATCACATAGAAGCACGTGGGCTGAATGCGAGAGGTGGATCAGCAGGATGAGTGTATCAGGACAGGTAGAGGTGTCTCATGTCTGCTTCCTTTCACCACTCTGCATATCATGGATGAGAAAAGGGTACGGCGGTGGGGAAAATGAGCAGTAGGCGCTCAGTGGTGGGACAGAAGAGCAGGAGGCTACAGCGGTGGAAGAAATTAGATGACCAGAGGTTTTAGCAGTGGAACAGAAGAGCAGGGGGGTATAGTGATGGGACAGATGAGCGGGGGGGGGGGGTTACAGTGGTGGGACAGATGAGCGGGGGGGGGGGGTAGAGCATTGGGGCAGATGTGAAAGGAGGTGTATTGTGGGACAGATGAGCAGGGGGAACAGAGGTGAGACAGAAGAGCGTGGGAATAAGGAGGTGGAGCAGATGTGCAGGGAGGTACAGTGGTGGGGCACATGAGCAACGGGGTTAAAGTGGTGGGACAGAAGAGCAAGGGGGTACAGTGGTGGGGCAGATGTGCAGGAGGTACAGTAGTGGGAGGGATGAGAAGGGGGTTCAGCGGTAGGACAGAAGAGCAGGGTGAGGGTTTAGTGTTGGTCCAGATGAGAAGGGGCTTCAGCGGTGGGACAGAAGAGCAGGGGGGTAAAACGGTGGGGCAGATGTGAAAAGAGGTGCATTGGTGGGACAGATAAGCAGGGGGTTACAGTGGTTGGGCAGAAGAGCAGGGGGTACAAAAAGGTGGGGCAGATGTACAGGGGGATACAGTGGCGGGGCAGAGGAAAAAGGAGGTACATTGGTGGGACAGATGAGCAGGGGGATCAGAGGTGGGACAGGTGTGCAGAAGGTACAGTGGTGGGGCAGATGAGTAGGTGGTTACAGTGGTGGGGCAGATAAGCAGATAAGTTCAGTGTTAGGACAGATGAGAAGATGGTTCAGTGGTGAGACAGAAGAGCATGGGGGTACGGCAGTGGAGCAGATGTGCAGGGAGGTAAAATGGTGGGGCAGATGAGAAAAGGGCAACAGTGGTGGGGCAGATGTGTAGGGGGTTACAGTGGTGGGGCAGATGTGTAGGGGGTTACAGTGGTGGGGCAGATGTGTAGGGGGTTACAGTGGTGGGGCAGATGTGTAGGGGGTTACAGTGGTGGGGCAGATGTGTAGGGGGTTACAGTGGTGGGGCAGATGTGTAGGGGGTTATAGTGGTGGGGCAGATGTTTAGGGGGTTACAGTGGTGGGGCAGATGTGTAGGGGGTTACAGTGGTGGGACATATTTGCAGGAGGGACCGTGATCTGAAATGTGGAGTTGCATGAATTGGGGCTGATCTGAGGCGTGAGCGCAGGATGTTCCTGTCTCACTACCACTTAAGTAGTTTACAGCATTTACTTTATAAAAATCCTTTTTGTGATTGAGAGCGTGACTTTTTTTGTTATAAAATCGTCACTCAGTTTCTTTGAAAATATTTTTTGGCACACTGTGCTCAAAAGTTTGCATACCCCTGCTCTACTATCTGATGATTGCAGTAAAGAAACACATTGAGGCAATGTACATTACACACATTAAAGCACTGCAGTGCCATGGATTTTGAATGGCACCGGACATCCATACATTGAAGCGCACTATAAAGGAACAGTAAAGCCTCGTACACACGATAGGTTAACCAGAGGATAACGGTCTGATGGACCATTTTCAGCGGTCAAAACCGATCGTGTGTGGGCACTTCAGACCGTTGTCCTCTGGTTAACCTATCGTGTGTACTAGGCTTAACACTACCAAGTACTGTGGTACGCTCCCCCAAAAAACGCTGCATGTTTTTTTCTTTTTTTTCTTCTTCTTTTTTTAGACGTTATTATACATTGGCAACGCAATTAAAATAATCGGCTGCCTTAACACAATGCTTGTCAAAACATGACAGCGTGCAGTAATGTGACGCCCAAGATTGGCAAAGTGTAAATGAGCCCTAAAGCCAAACATCAGCAGTATTCTAACTGAACATGTCTTCAGCAGGCCGCTCTGTGTAAACAGGCTGATAATGAATCTCAAATGCAGGAAACCTACTTCCGTCAAATGGCAGAGATCAGGTCACATGACACCTTCCTAATGTTATAGCAGCTGCAAAACATTACTAATATGAAGTCCCATTCATCATCACACAAACACGGGATTGGTTAATCTTGGGCATGCAAACTGCATAAGTATCCTGTAGATACTAAAATATTGTAAAAGAAAATCCCAGGCAATCTGTACAACACGGTAATATAAAGCTATTGGCAATTTAAAGCGGGAGTTCACCCATTTAAAAAAAAAAAAAAAATCTCCCCTTAGCTTCCTGCTCGTTCGGTCTAGGGGAATCGGCTATTTATATTAAAATATAAGCAGTACTTACCCGTTTTCGAGCTGCATCTTCTTCCGTCGCTTCCGGGTATGGGTCTTCGGGAGCGGGCGTTCCTTCTTGATTGACAACCTTCCGAGAGGCTTCCGACGGTCGCATCCATCGCGTCACTCGTAGCCGAAAGAAGCCGAACGTCGGTGCGGCTCTATACTGCGCCTGCGCACCGACGTTCGGCTTCTTTCGGAAAATCGTGACGCGATGGATGCGACCGTCGGAAGCCTCTCGGAAACCTGTCAATCAAGAAGGAACGCCCATTCCCGAAGCCCATACCCGGAAGCGACGGAGAGGATGCGTCTCGTAAACGGGTAAGTACTGCACATATTTTAAAATAAATAGCCGATTCCCCTAGTAATAACGAGCAGGAATCTAAGGGGGAAAAGTGCCCTCTAAGGGTGAACCCCCGCTTTAATGACTTTAGGTGCACACATTTTTGAGGCCACAGCAAGAAATTTATGGCCAGATTCAGGTACGGCGGCTTAAAGTTGTGCGGGCGTAGCGTATGTAATTTACGTTACCCCGCCGTAAGTTAGAGAGGCAAGTGCTGTATTCACAAAGCACTTGCTTCCTAAGTTACGGCGGCGTAGCGTAAATGTGCCAGCGTAAGCGCGCCTAATTCAAATAGTAAAGAGGTGGGCGTGTTTTATGTAAATAAAGCATGACCCCACGTAAATGACGTTTTGAACGAATGGCGCATGCGCCATCAGTGGACGTATCCCAGTGCGCATGCTTCAAATTACGCCCCAAAGACTCATTGGTTTCGACATGAACGTAAATTACGCCCAGCCCCATTCACGAACGACTTACAAACGACGTAAAAATTAAAAAATTCAACGCGGTTCCGACGTCCATACTTAACATTGGCTGCGCCATCTTTTTGGTGGTTTATCTTTACGCCTGAAAACGCCTTACGTAAACGGCGTATCTTTACTGCGACGGGCAAGTGTACGTTCGTGAATAGGCGTATCTCGCTGATTTACGCATTCTAGGCGTAAATCAGCGTACACGCCCCTAGCGGCCGGCGTAAATAGACAGCTAAGATACGACGGCGCCGGCGGTCGTATCTTAGCTACATTTAAGCGTATTTGAGAATACACTTAAATATACAACGGTGCAGATTCAGAGTTACGACGGCGTATCTACTGATACGCCGTCGTATCTACGTGAATCTGGCTATCAGTTTCCTCATAATCCACTCTGCTTGCCAGGGTCCTAGATTGCAAGTCGGCCATGACACACAATGCAGTTATTGCCAATCACAAACCCCCCTTCCCGCAACAATTACACTCCGATGTGTGGCTATATATATATTTTTGTAAAGAAGTATGGCCAAAGCTTTTTTGGCCATACTTCTCCTGGGGATCAAAGGAGTGCACAGATTCATCTGACAGTGGGCTAAAGCCTGCCGTCAGCTGATGTCACTGAGCCACTCCAGACTCTGTAGGGATGCCGACAATAATGTCTGGATCTGCCCTGGATGCCTGACGGGTAGCTGGCTCAGCTCCCTCCACAGCCCGAGTTCTCCTGTGAGCGCTGAAGGAGAACAGCAAAGAGCTGGTGACTGACAGTCACAGGCTCTCTGAGAAGTGAGCGATTAGTGGTGTAGAGTTGGCAGGGGACAGCTGCAGCATTGGATCAATACTGCAGCCAAATTGTTTGTTCATTGTAAACCTGCACATTTCTTTTAAAGCATAACTCCACTTTTGTTATTCTGAAGAAATCCATGTGTTTTTGTCTGTGCCTCTGTGAAAAGTGGGTCTAATGCAGGGGTGGCCAACTAGTGGCCCGGGGGCCACATGTGGTCCACGGAGCCCTCTGATGTGGCCCCCGACCTCCTGCTCTGGAATAGTGGGTTGGCAAGCCCAGATCGCAGGTTGCCGACCAGCCATACCACAGCATCAGTGTTGTGAATGAAGCTGGTGGTATAAGCTGTTTTTTTTTTCTCTACAGCACCGGCTTTGCCACAGGGGGAGTCTATAACATAGTTCAGCTAACCCGCAGGATAGACATAGGTGCACTACACTGCACTCACGGTGTGGGTAGACCGCAGTACATCAGTGTGAAAGCAGTCTTAGGCCCCGTACACACGTCCGAGGAACTCGACGTGCCAAACACATCGAGTTCCTCGTCGAGTTCAGTGTTGAAGCCGCCGAGGATCTCGGCGGGCCGACTTTCCTCATTGAACAACGAGGAAATAGAGAACATGTTCTCTATTTGTTCCTCGTCGGCTTCCTTGCTGAAAAGTGTACACACGACTGAGTTTCTCGGCAGAATCCAGCTCCGATCGAGTTTCTGGCTGAATTCTGCCGAGAAACTCGGTCGTGTGTACGGGGCCTCAGGCTCTTTTCACACATGGGACCCTCAATTCACCTTTACAGTGATAGATGTCCATTTACGCTCGCCTACCTCCAATCCAAAAAAACAGAAGGGAATTCGTCCCCCTTCATCTAGGCAGATCAGAGGGCCTATAGAGTAGCCGTGACCTTTCACCCACCAGCTTCGCTCTTTGTGGCCCGCGACTGGTTACCAAGTTGCCTAAGTGGCCCTCGCTATTAAAAAGGTTGGGCACCCCTGGTCTAATGGTCTAATTGTGTCGCAATTGTACACGCTATATTATTTTTTCTTTATTTGCAATTTTTTTTTCCCCACGAACGTGGAGTTACCCTTTAACCACTTGCCGACCGGCTCACGCCCATATACGTCGGCAGAATGGCACGGCTGGGCAGATCGCCATATATATACACACACACGTCGCCTTTAAGACGCAGCACTGTGGGCGCACGAGCTCCGTGAGTCTGACTGCGTGACCCGCAGACCTAATGTCCGCTGGGAGTCCCGCGATCATCTCACGGGAAGGAAGAATGGGGAAATGCCAATGTGAACAAGCCTAGTGACAGGACAGTGATCACAGCTCCCTGTAATCGGGAGTGGTAATCAGTGTCGTGTCACACACAGCCCATCCCCCCTACAGTTAGAACACATCCCTAGGACACACTTAACCCCTTTAGCGCCCCCTACTGGTTAACCCCTTCACCGCCAGTCACATTTATACAGTAATTATTGCATTTTTATAGCACTGATCGCTGTATAAATGTGAATGGTATAGAATTTTTGAATGGACAGCCACACTCCAAAAAAAACTTGATGGTTGTCTTTATTGTAAAACAAAATAGAACATGTGCTACAAAACACAGCAGAAAATAGGGATAGCAGCCTACACGTTTTACACCATCAATTAGTGCTTAATCATGGCTACAAATGTGTATAAAAGTGAATGGTCCCAAAATGGCACCAAAAGTGTCCGCCATAATGTCGCAGTCCCGATAAAAGAAAAAAAAAAAACACACACACACACACACACACACACACACACGATGATCGCTGGCATATATATATTAATAAAAATGCCATAAAACTTTCCCCTATCTTGTAGACGCTAAACCTTTTTTTTTTATATATTTTTGGGGGATATTTAATATAGCAAAAAGTAAAGAATATTGCATTTTTTTCCAAAATTGTCGCTTTGTTTATAGCACAAAAAAAAAACAAAAAAAAAGAAGAGGTGATCAAATACCACTAAAAGAAAGCTCTATTTGTGGAAAAAAAAAAAAAAAAAAAAGAAGGACGCCAATTTTGTTTGGGAGACATGTCGCACAACCGCGTAATTGTCAGTTAAAGTGACGCAGTGCCGCATCGCAAAAAGTGTACATGCAAATTCATGGTGTTCACCAATTGGCCAGGATGGAGATTGTGATGCTTCCTTCTCTCCTCCTAAGCCAATCAAAGAATGTCTTGTATTCGATGACAAAAATACAAGGCTTCTCCTGATTCGCAGGGGTACAGGAGCAAGCAACACTCAAGCAATAACTAAAGGGGTGCCAGGCTGAGGATACCACTTGCTGTACATTATGTAGCATAGACTACAACAGTCAATCAGCATCACCAATCGACCACATGGATGTGGCATCTGGATAATTTTCGAGCCATTCCTGGAATTCTTTTAAAATCCACACTCTACTTACTCAATTATTTTCCAATGGAGGACACAGTGCCAATATACTTGTGAGTGAGTGAGAGTGAGTAACTTGTATAGCGCTGACAAATGCGAACCAAATCGCCTCAAGGCGCTTGTATCCAGAGTCGTGCTGATACTTCAGAAGAGATGGGTCTTCAGTTTTTTCCTGAAAAACCATCTTGTTCGTGACCCTGTGTTCTAGTGCTTTCTACCCAAAGCATTTCTATATCAAGTCCACCCTGCACCGCCTTTACCACTAATGGCTTTACACTAGAACACAAGTAAAGGTAATCATTGCAAATCCACTTGTGACAACCTCAAAAGTAGAAGTGACCAAAAATATGTGAAGATGTTTTTTCAAGTAGGCGACCCATCAGCTGGTATGTCATGAAGCTCTCAGCTCAACCAAGTGTTTAGCTTAACAAGCACAGAGGGGGCTGGATGGAGACCAATTCTGCTCTGATACAATTTCTGACAAAAACAGCAATATTAAGTAATTGGGTTACTATTAGCTATTATCATTCTATATCTCAAAGATATATTATATTAGATATATTGGAGATTTAATCTCCAAATACGGAAAGGTTTCTTCACAGTAAAGCCGTGTACACACGATCGGGTTGTCCGATGAAAAAAGACTGATGGACTGTTTTCATCGGACAAACCGATCGTGTGTGGGCTCCATCGGTCTTTTTTCTCAAATCGGGTGTAAAAAAAAATAGAACAAGTTTTAAATTTTTCCTATGGATAAAAAACAGATAGGAAATTCCGATCATCCGTGTGGAACTCCATCGGAGAAAAATCCACGCATGCTCAGAATCAAGTCGACGCATGCTCGGAAGCATTGAACGTCATTTTTTTTGGCTCGGTGTAGTGTTTTACGTCACTGCGGAATTTAGTCTGATAGTGTGTATGCAAGACTCATGAAAGTCAGCTTCATCGGATATCCGACGAAAAAATCCATCCGATTTGATTCCATCAGAAATCTGATCGTGTGTACGCGGCATAAGAGCTGTGAAAATGTGGAACAGACTCCCTCCAGAGGTGGTTCTGGCCAGCTCAGTAGATTGCTTTAAGAAAGGTCTGGATTCTTTCCTAAATGTACATAATATAACTGGGTACTAATGTTTAAAAGGTAAAATTTATCCAGGGAATATCCGATTGCCTTTCGGGGGATCAGGAAGGATTTTTTTCCCTGCTGCAGCAAATTGGATCATGCTCTGCTGGGGTTTTTCACCTTCCTCTGGATCACCTGTGGGTATTTTGAAATGACCCTTGAAATCTTTTCAGGTCTTGAGAAACCCATTCTAAAAGCAATTTATTGGTAGTCCGTGAAGAAGACGTCCCGAGTTGGTGATCGAGATACCACTGTAAAGCCTCGTACACACGATCGGATTTCCATCGGACATACAGACGACAGAAATTTTTTAGCCAACATACATTAAACTACATGTTTTTCAGCTCTTTAGCGCTACCCCTTGGGCAACTTCTGCTAATGTTGTCTTATGGTTAGCTGGTAACTGTTCATTATCAAATTCCATAGTGGGAAAAAAAAAAAAGGGATGATCTATGGATCTTGACTATGACAGATGGAGCTCATCTTTCCCACAGCGGACTTTAAAATAAAAATGGTTCGAAAAATTACAAACATTTTCAGCGAGAATGGAGCCGATCACAACTTACTACCCACTTAGGCCCAGATTCTCGTAGATGGGCGTAAAACTGTGCGGGCATAACGTATCTGGTTTACGTTACGCCGCCGCAAGTTTTACAGGCAAGTGCTTTATTCACAAAGAACTTGCCTGTAAAGTTGCGGCGGCGTAGCGTAAATCACCCAGCACAAGCCCGCCTAATTCAAATGGGTAAGGGGCGTGGAGCATTTAAATTAGGCGCGTTCCTGCGCCGAACGTACTGCGCATGCGCCGTCCGGAAAATATCCCAGGGTGTATTGCTCCAAATGACGTCGTAAGGACGTCATTGTTTTCGACGTGAACGTAAATGGCGTCCAGCCCCATTGACGGACGACTTATGCAAACAGCGTAAATTTTAAAATTTTGACGCGGGAACGACGGACATACTTAACATTGGTTGCCCCTCATACAGCAGGGGCAACTTTACGCCGCGCAAAACTAACGTAAACGTCGTAACTTCACTGCGTCGACCGCACGTACGTTCGGGAATTCGCGTATTTTGCTAATTTGCATACTCGACGGGGAAAACTACGGAGGCGGCAAAAAAAAAAACTTGCATTTAAGATCCGACAGCGTAAGAGCCTTACGCCTGTCGGATCTAATGGATATCTATGCGTAACTGATTCTAAGAATCAGTCGCATAGATACGACGGCCCAGATTAGGACTTACAAAGGCGTACATTGCATGGCGCCGTCGTAAGCCCTTTGAGAATCTGGGCCTTAGTTTCCATCAAAACCATGGACTGATTGAAACAGTTTGTCTTGAGTTGCCTTGTAATGCTGGTTGAAGAATTGCTGGAAATGCTTGAGCCTTAAATGAAGTACACGATGAGCATAGGGGATACTCGAAAAATTTGAATATCATGCAAAAGTTAAATTTATTTCACTAATCCAACTTAAAAGGTGAAACTAATCTATGAGATAGTTCAAGTCGTGATTTGTCATAATTGTAATGATTATGGCTTACAGCTCATGGAAACCCCAAATCCACAATCTCAGAAAATTAGAATATTACATGCAATCAATAAAACAAGGATTATACATAGAACAATATTGGACCTCTGAAAAGTAGAAGCATGCATATGTACTCAGTACTTGGTTTGCGCCCCTTTTGCAGCAATTACTGCCTCAATGCGGCGTGGCATGGAAGCGATCAGCCTGTGGCACTGCTGAGGTGTTATGGAAGCCAGGATGCTTCAATAGCGGCCTTCAGCTCTTCTGCATTGTTCGGTCTCATGTCTCTCATCTTTCTCTTGGCAATGCCCCATAGATTCTCTATGGGGTTCAGGTCAGGTGAGTTTGCTGGCCAATCAAGCACAGTAATCCCACGGTCATTGAACCAGGTTTTGGTGCTTTTGGCAGTGTTGGCAGGTGCCAAGTCCTGCTGGAAAATGAAGTCAGTATCCCCATAGAGCTCATCTGCGGAAGGAAGCATGAAGTGCTCCAAAATCTCACAGTAGACAGCTGCGGTGACCCCGGACATAATGAAGCACAGTGGACCAACACCAGCAGATGACACGGCTCCCCAAATCATCACAGACTGTGGAAACTCCACACTGGTCTTCAAGCATCTTGCAGTGTGCGCCTCTCCATTCTTCCTCCATACTCCGGCTCCTTGGTTTCCAAATGAGATGCAAAATTTGCTCTCATCAGAAAAGAGGACTTTGGACCACTGAGCACCAGACCAGGTGTGTTTTTCTTTAGCCCAGGTAAGACGCTTCTGAAGTTTTTTTGTTGTTCAGGAGTGGCTTGAGAAGAGGAATACGACATTTGAAGCCCATGTCCAGGATCCGTATGTGTGTGGTGGCTCTTGATGCACCGATTCCAGCCTCAGTCCACTCCTTGTGAAAGTCCCCAACTCTTCTGAATGGCCCTTTCCTGACAATCCTCTCCAAGCTGTGGTCATCCCTGCTGCTTGTGCACCTTTTTCTTCCAAACTTTTCCCTTCCACATAACTTTCTATTAATGTGCTTTGATACAGCACTTTGAGAACATCCAACTTCTTTTGCAATTACCTTTTGAGGCTTTCCCTCCTTATGGAGGGTGTCAATGACCGTTTTCTGCACAACTGTCAGATCAGCAGTCTTTCCCATGATTGTGATTCCTACTGAACCAGACTGAGAGACCATTTAAAGGCTCATGAACCCTTTGCAGGTGTTATGGCTTAATTATCTGATTAGAGTGGAACACTTTCAGCCTAGAATATTGCACTTTTTCACAATATTCAAATTTTCTGAGATTGTGGATTTGGGGTTTCCATGAACTGTAAGCCATAATCATCACAATTATGACAAATCACGCCTTGAACTATCTTGCTTTGCATGTAATGAGTCTCTCTCATATATTAGTTTCACCTTTTAAATTGCATTAGTGAAATAATTGAACTTTTGCACGATATTCAAATTTTTCGAGCATCACCTGTACTTTCTAACCAGAGGTGCGCCATGTGCTGCCACTTTTATTGAATAAAGTACATATAAGAGGTCCTATTCATTAGGACACCATTCACACCTGACCATAGTGACCACAAAAAAACATCCAACTGACATTACACAGGCGTGTTTCCATTGGAGGGTAAGGCATTTTCCCAAACACGGTTTGGATCCTGTTCACTAATCATCTACAGCAAACAGATTCTTCTAACCCAGCAGGTTCCGTCAAAGTATCTCAACTCTTTCAACTCTTACCCATAAAAAGGTTTATAGGAGGTTTGTTCAAGCAGCTTTAATTGAGGGCAAATGGTGTGTTAAAGCTTTAAAATTCTTCTACTCAAGCACAATGGGGTTGGTTTACCAGAGGAGTAGCACATCTTTACTTGTAAAGTGAACTTGCCATTATCTTGGAGAATGAAGCAAAATGAAAAAAAATCACTTTTCAAATAATGTCTATTCATATAAAAAAAAAAAAAAAATTATATATAGGATGAAAGTAGTAATCTGGCAGATATATATATATATATATATATATATATATATATATATATATATATATTACTGCCAGATTACTGACTTCAACCATCCAGTAATGTGTGAGCAAAAACAAAAATACATACATATATACATATATACATACACATATATATATATATATATATATATATATATATATATATATATATATATATATATATATATATATATATATATATATATATATATATATATATATATATATATATATATATATATATATATATATATATATATATATATATATATATATATATATATATATATATATATTTTTTTTGTTTTTGCTCACACATTACTGGATGGTTGAAGTCAGCTTGTCATCTCCTTTTTCACAAAAACCAAGTGGATTTTCTCTTTGTTTAGTGAATAAGGAGGAGAAGCTGTGCCGACACAAATCTTGTATATTTTAAAGCTAAACTGGGCAAAACCTATACTTTTTACCACACTCCCTCCTTCCTACCCATTGTCTAACCCAGTGGTTCTCAACCTTTCTAGTGCCATGATTCCTTGATAAAATTCCCCAAGTTGTGGGGACCCTTAACGGTAAAATTATTTTCGTAGCGTGGGTTGTCGGGCAAGACAAGCAACTTGTGCCCCTAACCCACGGACATCTAGCGCTCCCTGAGTCCCTTCCACTCATAGAGTATTAAAACCCCTTTATGGTACATTTGAGGATATACACCTCTTTCTCTTTGTTCTCCCCCCCCCCCCCCCCCACTCCTCTCTACCTCTCTAGCCGTCTTTCGCTCCCTTTTTCCTTGTTCCTTCCCCTCTTTTTCTCTCACTTCCATGTAGTCTCTATATTTATTTCTTCTTGTATTTCTTGGTGGGGAGTGGGGTTATTAGGATGAGTGGCAGTGCTAGGGGGAGTTCTGATCAGTCAACTTAGGTGCTCTTAATTAAGAATGAGCTCCAGCGTGTTCGCATGGTACACGTGCAGAGCCCGCCAGGAAGTGTGCACGGCGATGCGCTAATCATAGCCAGGGAGACATTTTCCGATCTCTGCAGCTGAGCATCGGGACAATGTCTCCCTGGCTGTGATTAGCGCAGCGCCGTGCACACTTCCTGGCGGGCTCTGCACGTGTACCATGCGAACACGCTGGAGCTCATCCTTACTCTTAATCAAGGTCATCTGCTGATCTGAGAAATGTAGTGGGGACTTTTAATAGAAACTATAATCACAGGTAGTGTTACTCACTGTGTCTCAGATTTTGTGGTGTCTCCTAGCAGTGACACCTATGCCGAAATCAGAAGATGGGGTCTCCTACAGCCTCTCAAACTTCACATTCCTCACGTCAGCTGACTTCTAGTCTGTGCCCCCCAGCCATGCCGTGAACTGAATGGGCGGCTGTGGGCTCCAGGAACAGCCCAGAATTTGGTGACCCCCTGGCAAATCATTTGACCCCCAAGGGGGTCCCGACCCCCAGGTTGAGAACCACTGGTATAACCCATCCTTCCAGGTGTTTATTTTTTCCTGACATGGTAAAGTCAGTTTTAGTCAAACCGGGTCACGCTGCTACCAATCACATCCAATGACATGGCCCGCCAGCAGGGCTGGGGTGAGTGATACAGTGAGCGGCTATAGCCGCCGGCTGCATCACAGGAGCGCGCCCGCAAGAACTAACCACCATACGAGCTTGCTTGAGCACAGTAAGAAGTGGGCACTAATCGGGACCTTCTTAAAAAGGTACTTTAATGTCAGACCCGAAGCTATCAACCCCCTGCAGCGATGGACGTTCAGCCCTGTGAAGAGGACCAGGTATTGTTGGAAAGAAGATTTCTATAGGAGCCATCAGCCCGCAGGATGTGGTAAATATTTCATTACAGGTACCTTTTGTGACTGCAGATGTATTAAAAAAAAAAAAAAAAACACATGATAATCCTGAACTTTAAATTTTCTTTGCAAGATTTTGTCAAACTGATGTGTCTGATATTGTAAACGGCCCAGTTAAGGATGCAACATCACTTGTGTTTTTCATACATCTCATGTTATCTACACTCCCTTTTTCTATTTTTGGATTCAGTTTTCTTGGATTCCTAAATTCGCAAGACCTATGACGTAGAAGTCTACTTTCTGACCACTATACAGTGGAACCTCGGATTGCGTGTAACGCGGTTAATGAGCGTTTCGTAATAGGAGCACTGTATTTTAAAAAATTGTAACTCGGTTTGCGAGTGTTGTCTCGCAAAATGAGTGCGATTCAGGCCAAAGCGGTGTGCAGTACCCCGTTTGGCCTGAGGTGGGGGGGGGGGGTGCGCCGGAGCTGATCGCAGTCGATCGGCGCCGTTTGGAAATACACGGAAAGGTCCGAGGTCAGCTCAGCTGACTTTGGCAGATCTCGGGAACAAAGTCTTCCCGTGGTGTCAAATAAAAAAAAAAGGGAATGGCTGGACAGCTGCACTCCGTAGGAAATTGCTTTTTATTGTAAAAGTAAGATCACAGCAAACAGGACACCAGCTGACGTGTTTCACACTATAGCATAGTGCTTAGAGTGGTTGTAAACCCAAAAATCGATAAAAATAAAAAAAAACTGCAAGACAAAGCCATAATGAGCTAGGATGACTAGCATACTAGCTCATTATGCATTACTTACCTCCGGCCGCAGACATCTCTGCGGAAGGTTACTTCCGGGTATCACCGCTCTGATTGGCCGAATCGGCGATGACATTACTCCGCCGCATGCGCTCGGGAGCCATCAAATCCGGCATTATCTATTGATAAAACCGGCATTCTCAGTGCGCCTGCGCCGTTGTCTACGACGCACATGCACCGTAGACAAAGGTGCATTCTTTGTGGCAAATATCTCCTAAACTATGTAGGTTTAGAAGATTTTGCAAACACCTACAGGTAAGCCTTAATCTAGGCTTACCTGTAGGTAAAACATGTCAGAGTCGGTTTATAACAGGGTTCGACAAAATCCAGGCACTCGGTCGCAATTGCGACTAGAATTCGCGACCTGGTGCCCAGGGAAGGAGGTATAGGCCTGCAGAAGGCCGCAAAGCCGCGGCCTCAATTACCGGCCGGCGCGGCCCGATGCGATCGCGTGGTGGGGGCGCACAGAGACACAGGATACCCCATCCTGTGTCTCCGTGCACCCCCACCTCCCCTCCGCGCGATAGCTTCGGGCCACGCCGGCCGGTAATTGAGGCTGCGATTTTGGAAACATCTGCAGGCCTATGCTCCCTTCTGTGATATGGCGCCATCTTGTGGTGGCCGGTGGCATGACAAGTAAACCAGCAATGCTAATGGAGCTTCCCCAGTGTTTTCACTGCCATCTCCTTCCCTTAGAGCCCCCAAACATTATATGTATTATTTATTCTAACACCCTAGAGAATAAAATAGCGGTCGTTGCAATACTTTCTGTTACACCGTATTTGCGCAGCGGTCTTACAAGCGCATTTTTTTGGGGGAAAAAAAACACCTATTTAATAAAAAAATAAATAAGACAACAGTAAAGTTAGCCCAATTTTTTTTATATTGTGAAAGATGTTAGGCCGAGTAAATTGATACCCAACATGTCACGCTTCAAAATTGCATCCGCTGGTGGAATGGCAACAAACTTTTACCCTTTAAAATCTCCATAGGTGACGTTTAAAAAAAATTCTACAGGTTGCATGTTTTGAGTTACAGAGGAGGTCTAGGACTAGAATTATTGCTCTCGCTCTACCAATCGCGGCGATACCTCACATGTGTGGTTTGAACACCGTTTTCATATGCGGGCGCCACTCACGTATGCGTTCGCTTTTGCGTGTGAGCTCGGCGGGACAGGCGCGTTTTCTGGCTCCTAACTTTTTTACCTGGCTCCTAGATTCCAAGCAAATTTGTCAAACCCTGGTTTACAACCACTTTAATGATAGCCAAGGTGTCCTCAGGCCTTTCCGGCTGTTTCCGAGGCTCTTTGGCACCCCCCCCCCCACCTCTGGCCGCATGTGAAATTGCATGCCATTGAAGTCAATGCGGAACTAATTATTCTATTGACTTCAATGGGGAAACTCGCTTTGATATACAAGTACTTTGGATTACGAGCATTCTCCTGGAACGGATTATGCTTGTAATCTGAGGTTCCACTGTAGTTGGCATTCTACGATGTGTGTATCTTTCTTTTGATGCTATAAAAGATTTGGAAAAATAAAATTAAAATTAACCACTTCCGGACCGCCGCATATACATTTACGTCGGCAGAATGGCACGGACAGGCACATCAACGTACCTGTACGTGCCTGCCTAGACGTGGGTCGGGGGTCCGATCGGGACCCCCCCCCCCCCCCGGTACCTGCGGCGGTCCCCGTGGCTGTCCGAGCGATCCGGGATGAGGGGGCGGCTGTTTGTTTTTGTCCGCCCCCTCTGGATCGCTCTCAGCCAATCCACGTGCTCCCCCTGTGTGTCACTTCCTCCTCCTGTGTAAACACAGGAGGAGGAAGTGATGTGATCTCTCCTCTCGGCGGTATTTTCAACCGCCGCTGAGGAGAGATCACATCACACAGTAAGTCGCACTACACTGACACACACTACACATAGGCACATTAACCCCCCCCCCCCCCCCCACCCCCCTGTCACAGTGTCACTGAATGCAGTGATCATATATGTACTGATCACTGCATTTAATGTCAGTGTGACAGTTAGTGTGACAGGCAGTTAGTGTTAGGTTTAGGGTAGCCCCCGTACCCCCCTAATAAAGTTTTAACCCCTTGATCACCGCCCTAGTTAACCCTTTCACTCCCGATTGCCAGTGTCACTAAGCGATCATTTTTCTGATCGCTGTATTAGTGTCGCTGTTCCCGCTAGGTAGCTATTTTTTTTTATTGTGATTTTTTTTTTACTAAAGACATGTGGCTGAATAAATTTTGGCCTAAATGTTTCACAAAAATTTAGTTTATTTGATTTTCCTTATAACAAAAAGTAAAAAATATTGATTTTTTTTTTCAAAAATGTTGCACTATTTTTGTATATAGCGCAAAAAATAAAAATCGCAGACGCGATCAAATACCACCAAAAGAAAGCTCTATTTGTGGGAAGAAAAGGACGCAAATTTTGTTTGGGAGCCACGTCGCACGACCGCGCAATTGTCTGTTAAAGCGACACAGTGCCGAATTGTAAAAACCCCTTGGGTCATTTAGCAGCATATTGGTCCGGTCCTTAAGTGGTTAAACATAAATTTTCCTTTGCACATGAGTAGATTTTCTTTGCAAAGCTAATTTTCAATTTATTTTTCAATTCTCCTCATTGGCTAAGAGGAGTAAAAATTCCCCTTGGAAAGGCAAACATGTCTCCTTTAGAAAAGGCGGGTCACTATGCATCCTAGCATACGGTCATTATGAGCTCTATATGTACAGTAGACCAAGGGGCTCAGACAGATAATAAAAATAGCGTAGCTGCAGAGACGGCTATTTAAAGAAAAGTCAGCTGGACCCGGCTGGTTAGACAGGTGGCATTTCAAGCTACTACAGTAATGTCATTCCAGGAGACTGGGCATTCCAGGAGACGTTCAAACTCGGAGTTTATGATTTCATAAACTCAAGAAATGTCACATGTTTGAGTCACACGTGGATTACCAGAAAATCCCCAGATGGTCCCCTGAAAGCCAAAAATGCATTCTTTTAGTATCAGGCTGTATCAATTGTACAAAAAAAAAAAAAACACGCTTGGGTAATTCTGCACATATAAGTGTCTTTCCCCATTGTAGAATGAATTTTTACATGTAAAAAAAAAAAACAACAAAAAAAACCCTCACCAGGATTTGAAAAAAAAAAATAAAAAAAATAAAAGCATAGACATATATCAAAGATCAAAGGCATAAACTGAAACTTTATAGATCAGCTATTCTCTACCTTGAACACGTAGGAACCCTTGAATGAACTTTCTGGCCCCAGTGACCCCCTGCTAGTACAGTAACTGCTTTACAATTGTTTTAGACTTATAGGCGGCAGCAGGGTGGGTGGACCTTAACCACTTAAGACCCGGACCTTTAGGCAGGTAAAGGACCTGGCCAGTTTTTGCGATTCGGCACTGCGTTGCTTTAACTGACAATTGCGCGGTCGTTGCGACGTGGCTCCCAAACAAAATTGGCGTCCTTTTTTCCCCACAAATAGAGCTTTCTTTTAGTGGTATTTGATCACCTCTGCGTTTTTTTTTTGTGCTATAAACAAAAATAGAGCGACAATTTTGAAAAAAAAATTATATTGTTTACTTTTTGCTATAATAAATATCCCCCAAAAATATATAAAAAATATTTTTTTTCCCCTCAGTTTAGGCCGATACGTATTCTTCTATATATTTTTGGTAAAAAAAAAAAAATCGCAATAAGCGTTTATCGGTTGGTTTACAAAATAGGGGATAGTTTTATTGCATTTTTATGTTTTTTTTTTTTACTACCAATGATTATTCTGATTTTTTTTTGTGACTGCGACATTATGGCGGACACTTTGGACAATTTTTACATTTTTTGGGACCATTGTAATTTTTACAGCAAAAAAATAGTTTACTTTGAAAATGACAATTGCAGTTTAAGAGTTAACCACAAGGGGGAACGGATGGGGTTATGTATGACCTCATCTGTGTTTCTAACTGTAGGGTGTGTGGCTGTAGGTGTGACGTCATTGATTGTGTTCCCTATATAAGGGAACACACAATCGATGACGGCGCCACAGTGAAGAACGGGGAAGCTGTGTTTACACACAGCTCTTCCTGTTCTTCAGCTCCGGGGACCGATCGCGGGACTCCAGTGGCGATCGGGTCCGCAAGTCCCGCTGTCACAGAGCTTCGGACTGGGTCGTGGGTGCGTGCCCGCGACCCACGGCTGGGCACTTAAAGAGCACGTACCTGTACGTGCTTGTGCCCAGCCGTGCCATTCTGTCAACGTATACTGTATGTGCAGGAGGCGGTCCTTAAGTGGTTAAATACATACATGAGAACTATTCTGCCTGTTAAATGACTTACATTTCTGTTCAGCCAGTCTTGTGATGAAGGCACCCATGCCAGGGAGCATAGCCCTATCCTCAATATCAAGTTACATAGTTAGTCAGGTTGAAAAAAGACACAAGTCCGACCAGTTCAACCATTAAAAAAAAAAAAAAGGGGGGGGGAGTAGTACAGCTTGATCAAGAACATACCCCTTGCCTACTGACTGGACACAGACGGAGAAAAACACACCGATAAGGTCATCCTTCTGCCCTTTCCTACAGTTAACACGTGTTAGGCCCCGTACAGACGACCGGATCTATCCGCTGAAAACGGTCCGGCGGACCGTTTTCAGCGGACCGTTTTCAGCGGATAGATCCGCTGCGACCGCTGCCGGATTTCTGTCTGATGGTTGTACACACCATCAGACAGAAATCAGCGCGTAAACAATACGCGGGGCGTGGCCGCGCCGTCGCCGCGACGATGACGCGGCGACGTGGGCGGCCCTGGAAGTTCAAAGCTTCCACGCATGCGTCGAATCAGTACGACGCATGCGAGGGATGGCAGTCGGTCGGACGTGTCCGGTGAGTCTGCACAGACGACCGAATACATCCGACGGACAGGTTTCCAGCTGACAGATTTCTTAGCATGCTAAGAAATTTTTATCCGCTGGAAACTGTCCGATCCGCGGGACAATTGTCCGCTCGGGCCTACACACGACCGGATCTGTCCGCTGGAACTGGTCCGGCGGATCAGTTTCAGCGGATCGATCCGGTCGTGTGTACGGGGCCTTAATTAAAGAGAATATCAACACAACATTCAGATCCTTACACTATTTACATTGCAATATGCAATGACTTTTTTCATGAATAACTGAACAACATTTTTATTAGTGTCTAGAGATTAGCTTTAGGACTCGTGCACGCCGGCACATAAATCTAAACTCCCCATGCGCATGAGGCCATATGACATACAGTGAATTGCAGGCATATTTGTGTGCTCGGGATATACAGCCGCTACACACAGTCAACGAGTATATTTTTACGTTCGAGATATACAGCTAGCCATTGTAATGAATAGCCCATATGCAGGTTAAGCTGCTACTTGTGTCCACCTGTGCACGTGTAAAATCAAAACATTCCTGAATGCACACATTTCTGCATCCAGGGTTGTACACCCGCATGCATGCACAGGCTTACACAAGTAGTGACTTATTACTATGGTTGGCTGTATGCAGCAGCTGTATATCCTGGGCACAGAAATATGCTTCATGTCATACAGCCTCATGCGCCTGTGTGCATGAGGCCTTAATCTCACTAGCTGCTTATTACAGAGGCTGCGTAATTTTTTAATAAAACCTCTAGGCATGAAGACATCTTTCTGCCGTTTGTAGTGCCATCACTTTCCATGTGACATGTTCAGTAGACCCTAGAGGAGCATGCATGGTTAATGTTGGTTTTCCAAGCAAATGCTAGGAGTGGTTATTTCCAGGTCCTAGGGCTAGGGTTGTCCCGATACCGATACACTAGCATATATGGGGGGGACATGGCTGCATATGGGGGGGGACATGGCTGCATATGGGGGCACATGGCTGCATATGGGGGGACATGGCTGCATATGGGGGGACATGGCTGCATATGGGGGGACATGGCTGCATATGGGGGGACATGGCTGCATATATGGGGGGACATGGCTGCATATATGGGGGGGGGACATGGCTGCATATATGGGGGGGGGACATGGCTGCATATATGGGGGGGGGGCATGGCTGCATATATGGGGGGGGGGGCATGGCTGCATATATGGGGGGGGGGACATGGCTGCATATATGGGGGGGACATGGCTGCATATATGGGGGGGACATGGCTGCATATATGGGGGGGACATGGCTGCATTTGGGGACACATTTTTTAAAAAAAAGTATCGGTATTCGGTATCGGCGAGTACTTGAAAAAAAGTATCGGTACTTGTACTCAGTCCTAAAAAAGTGGTATTGGCACAACCCTACATAGGGCAACCCAAAATGCTTTCATCATTGAAATTGGCGTCATCAGATAGGGAATAGGATCTGACCGGAGCACAGTAATGGAAATATGGTACAAAAACAAACATGTAAAATAAGACCGCAAATCCTAGTTTCAGGTGCAACATGATCACCATTCCCACAGTCCCTCCTACTCTGACACTAGATCAAGATCCATATCGATCTTAAAATGTTTTTTTGTTTTGTTCTTTTTATTATAGTGATTTACAAATAACATAAAAAAAAATCCTGCACCAAAAACATTGCATTTTGGGTTTGTTTTTGTTGTGGTTGTTATTGTGGTCTTTAAACATGGCATAAAATTCAGAGGGGCTTTTAACCACTTAACCCCCGGACCATATTGCTGGTCAAAGACCAGAGCACTTTTTGCAATTCGGCACTGCGTCGCTTTAACTGACAATTGCGCGGTCGTGCGACGTGGATCCCAAACAAGATTGGCGTCCTTTTTTTCCCCACAAATAGAGCTTTCTTTTAGTGGTAAGATCACCTCTGCGGTTTTTAGTTTTTGCGCTATAAACAAAAATAGAGCGAAAATTTTGAAAAAAAAAAAATATAATATTTTTTACTTTTGCTATAATAAATATCCCCCAAAAAAATATATAAAAAAAAACATTGTTTTCCTCAGTTTAGGCCGATACGTATACTTCTACATATTTTTCTAAAAAAAATAAAAAATAAATTGCAATAAGCGTTCATTGATTGGTTTGCGCAAAAGTTATAGCGTTTACAAAATAGGGGGTAGTTTTATGGCATTTTTATTAATATTTTTTTAGTAATGGCGGCGATCAGCGATTTTTTTTCGGTACTGTGACATTATGGCGGACACTTTTGACACATTTTTACACAATTTTGGGACCATTGGCATTTTTATAGCGTGTGCTATAAAAATGCATTGGAGCTCCGCTTTAAGGTATTTAAAGTATTTAAAGGAAAAAAAAAAAAAAAAACATTATGGCAACTAATTGAGCGGACAATCATAGGAACTAACCATATTAGCCACATTAGAGAGATTACTCACAATGGCTGTCCGAATGCTGTGACATACTCAGAACATGTAATAAATATGAATATTCCAAAGTATTAGCCCAAAATGAAGGCTGGCCTGTGTAGAAACAGCAGTTCCTTCTCATTTCTAAACTCCACTAGCAATCCCTCTTCCTGGGAAGGCTATGCTTGAGTGACCAAGTGAAATATTAATAGTTAGATCCTTAACAGGCATCCAGCACACAAATGCACATAGAACGCTCTTAGAAAACAATTTCCTAAAACACAAGAAAGCCTATGGTCCCCCTAAATGAGCATATGGGATTGGTTTGTGTACATAAACCATACTTTCTATGCAGTCCGGTCCTGATGGGAGTTACCATAGTGTTAAAAACACAACAGAAAGCCCAGTATTATTAACTGGAAGGGTTACCAGGCTAGCCATTTTGAGCAGCATATATATAAAATAAGCACCACATGTTGTATAGGGATCAGAGCCAAGGAATAATACATTCCTGTGATTGTCACTATGCTTCAAGAATCTGACTCGGTTCCAGAGCAGGAAGTGGATTTTATTCCATAAGCCCTCTCGTTATAAACTGCATGATCATTAAACTCTTACAAGCATTAAAAGGGCACTTCATGTGAGGTGAGGGAGCATTCGGGGCCCCCGTTTACATATATGTGAAAAAATATATAAAAAAAATCTGCTCGTTGCATCTTACGAAAAGCATATGCTGTAGGCATCTCAACACAATGGTTTTAGGGCCTCATTTACATGCAGGGCAGCCATCAGAAAATTTTGGGC
This sequence comes from Rana temporaria, assembly GCF_905171775.1. Classification (NCBI taxonomy): domain Eukaryota; kingdom Metazoa; phylum Chordata; class Amphibia; order Anura; family Ranidae; genus Rana; species Rana temporaria. The sequence goes on along the minus strand of NC_053497.1, from coordinate 27,784,476 downwards.
CCCTTACAGAGCTTTAGGACTGGGCACCCCCAGCCTGACCACCAACATTCCCCAGGGCTTGCCCACTGGCCATCCCATGACTCTATAAACCGTCCACCTCATCTGTATGCACTCAGCCCACCTTCAATCCTGTATATATGTCAGCCCCACCACACACACACATACACACACACCTGTATATGTCAGCCCCCGCAACCTGAATATATGCCAGCCTCCTCACACCTGTATATATGTCGGCCCCCCCTCCACATACACACACACCTGGATATGTCAGCCCCACCACACACACACCTGTATATATGTCAGCCCCCCCCCCACATACACCTGTATATTTCAGCCCCCAACCTGTATATATCAGCACCCCTCACACTTTAATATATGTCAGCCCCACACATACACAAATCTGTAAACAAACAAGCCCACACAACCTCAGGGCACCAATAACAAATCCCAATAATACAAATAGATAATGGGCTTAACTTGTGTGCCTTTTAAAATCCATTTAACCACTTCACATCCCGCCTACAGTAATATGACGGCCATTGCTATCCTGGGTGGCCGTCATAAGACGTCCTCAGGCCTCCCGGCTGCTAGGGGGCGTACGCGCGCCGCGTCACTCGGGTGCCAATGCGCGTGCCTGGCGACTGCGATGTCCGCCACATACCCGCGATCAGCAGTTACAGAGCCAGGGACGTGGATCTGTGTGTGTAAACACAGAGATCCATGTCCTGTCAGGGAGAGGAGACCGATGGTGTGTCCCCTTGTACATAGGGACACCGATCGGGCACCTCCCCCAGTCAGTCCCCTCCCCCAATCAGTCCCCTCCCCCACAGTTAGAATCACTCTCTAGGGAACACATTTAACCCCTTGATCTCCCCCTAGTGTTAACCCCTTCCCCTGCCAGTCACATTTATACAGTAATCAGTGCAGATTTATAGCACTGTTCGCTGTATAAATGGGAATGGTCCCAAAATAGTGTCAAAAGTGTCTGATCTGTCCGCCGCAATATCGCAGGCCTGACAAAAATCGCAGATAACCGACAGATAGTTAAAAAAAAAAAAAAAAAAAAAAGAAAGAAAGAAAAAGAGAGCATAATTCTATCCCCTATTTTGTAGACGCTATAACCTTCGTGCAAACCAATCACTATAAGCTTATTGCGATTTTTTTTACCAAAAATATGTAGAAGAATACCTATAGGCCTAAACTGAGGAAAAAAATTGTTAAAAAAAAAAAAGAGATATTATAGCCAAAAGTTAAAAATATTGTGTTTTTTTTTTCAAAAGTGTCAGTCTTTTTTTGTTTATAGCACAAAAAATAAAAACCGCAGATGATCAAATACCACCGAAAGAAAGCTCTATTTGTGGGAAAAAAAGGACGTAAATTTTGTTTGGAAGTCACGTCGCACGACCGCGCAATTGTCATTCAAAGTGTGACAGCGCTGAAAGCTGAATATTGGCCTGGGCAGGAAGGGGGTGAAAATGCCCGGTATTGAACTGTTCAAAGCTAAATGTCCACTTAAGGCTACCCTATCCACAGGGTGACAACACTGCTGCCCAATTTCACTTCAGAGCTAACCGTGTTGTCACCCTAAACATATGATAAAATAATTGTTTCACTGGTACAATCAAGAGGTATTGAAAAAGAATGGCACAGCAGGGCTCGACAAATCCCAAGCACCAGATTGCTATGGCGACTAAAAATTGCTTCCTGGCACCTGGGCTTTTGTCTGCCTATTCTCAGGTGTGAGCAATTCCTATTGCCCGACTCCCTGGACACGCAGTTCTGTTCACTGGGCAGCTCGTTGCTGACTGTGCGGTCAGTTAGATTCTGGGGAGAGTGTCTATAAACCCCATCCGTCTGTGCACCCAACCCCCGCCCCGTGGAACACTACGGGAGTGATCTGTGATGAAGGTAAAGGGCACCAATCACAGCGGCCCTTTATCATGTGATCAGCTGTGTCCAATCACAGCTGATCACATTGTAAACAGATTTTTCATCACAACTGTAACAAAAACCATAGTAAGATTTTGAAATAACAAGTACAGCAAATATAGTTTTAAACCATGGCAACTGCAGATCAAACAGAGGCCAAGAAGGTAGCTTTCTGGGCTGAAAAGAATAGGAGGGCTACATTCCACTTTAAGGCTCCATGCACACTGAAGCTGATAAACTGCAGTTTATTGGCGTTTTGGCTTTTTTTTTTTTTTAAAGCCCATAAACTGAACTCTGTTAGCCTATGTGCCCATGCACACCTGGGCGTTTTTTAGTGTTAATGAGCTTTGGAGTTTATTGGCTTTTTCTGAACGCCCGAAATTTGCCTTCAAAGTGCCGTTTTTCGGCGGTAAAAAACGCAAAACGCTGAAAAACGCAGAAAAAACGCTTAAAAACGCCGGTGCCAGCGTTTTTTAATCCATTGAAAAAAATAAAGTAATAAAAAAAAAAAAAAAAGCTACACTGAAGAACGCTGATTAAAGCTATTGCAAAAACACTAAAAAACTTTGAAAGGCTCCCTGCAAAGCTACTGGCGTTTTTTTATAGCTTTTATCAGCTTCAGTGTGCATGGAGCCTAAGGGTCAGATGAGCTGTGCTGAGCAGCCTTGTTCAAGGCAATCTCAACACATAGACAAGGTCATGCTTTATCATGGTAGTTCAAACTACAGACAACACTACACTACGTTCTTTACATACCACATCATATCCCGTGGGTGCTCGATTTCTTGATGCTACCACCCCAACACCAGTGATAGGATCCATAGACAGGTCAGTGAGAGCATCCGAGAGATCCCGAACTTCAGGCATTATTGGATTGTCCTGGGAAGGAAAAGTTATTATTCGTAACAGAATCGCTACAACTGGTTCAACTTTTGTTAATGAAATTCGAGAACAGAGAGAGCACATAAACAATCACATTCCAAGTAACTCAAGCACAAATTAAACAAACAAACCACCAGCAACGTTTTAGGAAAGACTTTGCTGCATCAAATAAAGAGCAAAAACACAAAACACACCACATACACCACATACATTCATACACACACGCCACATACATACACACACCACATACACCACATACACCACATACATACACACACACATGCCACATACACACACACACACACACACGCCACATACATACATACACACACACACACGCCACATACATACACACACGCCACATACATACACACGCCACATACATACACACGCCACATACATACATACACACACGCCACATACATACATACACACACGCGCCACATACCCACACACACGCCACATACATACCACATACATACATACACACACGCCACATACATACATACATACACACACACATGCCACATACATACATACACACACACACACATGCCACATACATACATACACACACACACACACACACGCCACATACATACATACATACACACACGCCACATACATACACACACGCCGCATACATACACACACACACACACACACACACACACGCCACATACATACATACACACACGCCACATACATACACACACACACACACGCCACATACATACACACACACACGCCACATACATACATACACACATGCCACATACATACACACACGCCACATACATACACACACACACACACACACACACACGCCACATACATACACAAAAAAAAAAGACTCTCAAACCATAGGAATCATGAAAAAGGACCACAATAAAAAGTTTCTGACAACATTATGAAATTTACAAGGTCCCTTTTCAGCTAGCTCCCCGTTCACACTGATGCAACTTGTCATTGTTTAAAATTGCATGAAAGTCGCACCCCATGTGTGCCTATGGAACCGTTTGCACCGATTTGAAAAAGGTTCCTGCACTATTTTTGGCAATTTCATGAGCATTAAGTCACACAGACGTCAGCAAACCGCACATGAAATCGTACTGACCGGCGGCTATGAAATCACAATGAAGTAGTGCGATTTCCAAGCCGCATTCAGCGTGAACGAGGTGTAAATGGAAGTCATTTGGCAACAAAAGCGGTTTTCCATAAAGCTGGAGGCAATGTAGCATCTCAGGTGCAGCTCAAAATTAGAATATCATCAAAAAGTTTATTTAATTTATATGAAAAAGTGAAACTTGCATAAAATAAAATAACGTTATAAAAAAAACGCCAGTAGCTTTTAAGTGAGTTTTTCAACTTTTGACAGCTTTTTTCAAAGTTTTTTTTTTTTTTAAAGCGTTTATTAGCGGTTTTAGCTTATTTTTTTTGTTGAAAAAAAAACATTTTGGAAGCGAGTCTGGCATGTAGTGGGGCACAGTCTGGCATGTAGTGGGGCACAGTCTGGCATGTAGTGGGGCACAGCCTGGCATGTAGTGGGGCACAGCCTGGCATGTAGTGGGGCACAGTCTGGCATGTAATGGTGGCACCGTGAGGCGAGGCATGACTAGTAGGAAGGGGGTAGTCTTATACAGTGAGTATATCCCAAAACCAACATTTTGGCTGGAAAATTAGGGGGTCGTCTTATACGCCGGCAAATACAGTAATGCAGCCACCACATTTAAAGGGGTGGTTCACCCTAAAAACTACTTTTTTTTATTACACTGGCCCCCCACATTACAATACGATTAAGGCTTTTATTATTTTTTTGATGCTGTACATACCTTTGTACAGCATATTCACCCGTTGCGAGTCCCGCGGGAGTGGGCGTTCCTCACATGTCTGTGATTGACATTTTGACCAAAAACGAGCTCCCCCCCCGTCCCGTAAGCCGCGTCACGGTTGGCGAAAGGAGCCGAACGGAGAGTCGGCGCTATACTGCGCATGCGCATCGCCGTTCGGCTCCTTTCGCCAATCGTGACGCGGCTTACACGACGGGGGGGAGCTCGTTTTTGGTCAAAATGTCAATTACAGACATGTGAGGAACGCCCACTCCCGCGGGACTCGCAACGGGTGAATATGCTGTACAAAGGTATGTACAGCATCAAAAAAATAATAAAAGCCTTAATCGTATTGTAATGTGGGGGGCCAGTGTAATAAAAAAAAAGTCGTTTTTAGGGTGAACCACCCCTTTAAGAACCTGAGAATTAAATTTTTGTTCTTGGGTTTAAAAATACTTTAAGTGACCCTGTATGTGTCATGTAGACGGGGCTTTTTAAATGGCTTCAATTACATTTCTATGTTGAACTGTTGATGCTAATTTGATCCATTTGGTCATCTTTTTGTGATTGAAAATGGTTGAAAGCGGCTGAAATTGCTAAGAAAACAAAAGGCAACGTCTACATTTGAGTTTTTAAGACTTCAGAGAATGACATTTTACAGCCTGGCTTACAAGAGCCTCATTTGCTGCATACATGGATCTCAACTCAGGCAATATGGTGGTTAAATCTCATTTGCAAACAATTAAAATCTTATGTGCAGCTAAGCTCTTAAAAAAACATGTTCAGTTTATAACTTGCTAAAATAGATTCCAGGTGCTTGAAAAGCTTAGTTTCCACTTGCGGTTAGGGGGAGTAGTTAAAGAAGAAAAAAAAAAGGGCAGTTGAGACACAATTTTACTGCCCCCTCCCTTAAGCTGGACAGGCGGCAAGCCAGGGTTGTATAAATGGAGCAGACAGAATGCCTTGCTTATGGTGCGGCAGACATTTTGACGCGCCCCCCCCCCATCCCATTTGGTGGGCAGTTCCACAATTTAAGTGAATGGAGCGGCACCACAACCACAAGTCAATAACTAGGCTCACGGTTCTGGCACAGTCTTTTCATTTAAAAACCTAATTTGGCTGTCATGGGGGGGGGGGGATTAACCGCTTGAGGACCGCCGCACGACGATATATGTCAACAAAATGGCACGGCTGGGCACAAGGGCGTACATGTACGTCCCCTTTAAGATCCCAGCCGTGGGTCGCAGGCACGACGCCTGGTCCTCTTCTCCGTGACCATCCCCGCGGAAACAGCGGACCCGATTGCTGCCGGTGTCCCGCGATCGGGTCACAGAGAGGAAGAACGGGGAGAGGGGAGTGTAAACAAACCTCTTCATGTGCTTCCTAGTGTGGCTGTCACTGATCGTCTGTTCCCTGTGTTAGGGAATGACGATCAGTGATGTCACACGCACAGCCACACCCCCCTCACAGTAAGAATCACTCCCTTAGGGCACACTTAACCCCTACAGCGCCCCCTCCTAGTTAACCCATTCACTGCCAGTGTCATTTTTACAGTAATCAGTGCATTTTTATAGCACTGTTCGCTGTAAAAATGACAATGGTCCCTAAATAGTGTCAAAAGTGTCCGATGTGTCCGCCATAATGTCGCAGTCACGATAAAACGATAAAAGATAAAAAAATAAGTTAAATTAAAAAAAATCTCCGCCATTCATAGAAAAAAAAAAGCCATAAAACCATCCCCTAGTTTGTAGACGCTATAAATTTTGCGCAAATAAATCGCTAAACGCTTATTGCGATTTTTTTTTAACCAAAAATATGTAGAAGAATATGTATCGAATATGTAGAAGAATATGTATCAGCCTAAACTGAGGGAAAAAAAAAAATTTGTATATTTTTTGGGGATATTTATTATAGCAAAAAATATTGATTTTTTTTCAAAAATTTCGCTGATTTTGTTTATAGCGCAAAAAATAAAAACCGCAGAGGTGATCAAATACCACCAAAAGAAAGCTCTATTTATGGGGAAAAAAGGACGCCAATTTTGTTTGGGAGCCACGTCGCACGACCGCACAATTAACATTGTCAGTTAAAGCGACGCAGTGCCGAATCGCAAAAAGGGGCCATGTCCTTTACCTGCATAATGGTCCGGGGCTGAAATGGTTAACAAAGCAGCAGTATTGCTGCCTAAAGTTTAGGTGACAACTGTGAAGGAAGTGATTTCCTCATGCCCTGTACACACCACCGGTTCTCCTGACATGCCAAAACCTGACGTTTTTCCCAACACGATTCCTCTCGCATACACACGTTCAGTCAAAAAAAAAAAGCATGACTAACGCGCGGCGACGTCCAACACGTACTACGGCACTATAAAGGGGACGTTCTATTCAAATGGTGCCACCCTTTGGGCTGCTTTTGCTGATTTTGTGTTAGTAAAAGTTTGGTGAGAGACGATTCGCGCTTTTCAGTCTGCGATGCCGCGTACATACGGTCGTTTTTTGTGATGAAAAAAAAAGAAATTTTTAAAAACGTCATTTAAAATGACAGTGTGTGGGGAAAACGTTGTTTTATGTCTTCTGAAAAACGACAAAAAAAAAATTCGAACATGCTTTCATTTTTTTTGCCGTTTTTCAAAACGTCGTTTTTTGTGTCATAAAAAATGACCGTGTGTAGGCTAAAACGAAGTTTAAAACAACGTTTTTGAACCCGTGCATGCTCAGAAGTAAGTTATGACGCAAGCTTGAATGGAACAGAGTGCCGCCGTACGTGCTGAACGCAACCGCGCTTTGCTAGAGCATTTTGAAAAAACAATGGTGTGTAGGCAACGTCGTTTTTTAAAATGAAGTTTGAAAAACATCGTTTTTTTCATGAGAAAAAAACTATGTTTTTTTACAAGACAGAAAACGACCGCGTGTACGCGGCATTACAGCGTGATGAATGTGCTATATCCATTACAAACGCTAGTTTTACCAGAACGAGCGCTCCCGTCTCATATGACTAAGCATCTATCCATGATGTGAAACATGTTGGCTTTTTTGGCCCCTATGTCCACTTTCTACCATTGATTGCAGCGTTGCATGAATTTTTGGATGTTATACAGCTTTGGATTTTATCCTTTGTTCATTTTGTTTCAATAAATCGCCTATCAGAGTGCGGCAGTCCAGGAAAATTTCTTTTTTCCACGCTCCCGTCTCATAACTTGCTTCTGAGCATGCGCTGGTTTTTTTCCCGATGGGAAAAAAATAGAGTAGGATCTAATTTTTTTGCAGGCAGTTTTCTTATTGGGAAAACTGCTATGGAGCATGCACACGACCGGTTTTCGCGTGTGTATGAGGCGTCACACTTTAGAGAAATCACCCCAACAGGACACAGACAGTAAGAAAAGCAGAAAAAAAATACATAAAAAAAATAAATAAAAAATAAATCGGTCACATAACACATAAAATAACTGCTGTCTGTGTCTTTTGTCTGTGATTCTGATATTGTGAAACCCCAATATGGAAAACACGTGCATCAATGCCACATCAGCAAAGCTCTACGTCCTCCTCATTTATTATGCTAACCGCGATCAGAGACTCAAATTAGATGATTTACTAAAACTAGAAAGTTCAAATCTGGTGCAGCTCTGCAGAGAAACCAATCAGCTTCCAGTTTTTATTGCCAAAGCTTTATGGAACAAGCTGAAGTTAGAAGCCGATTGGTTTCCACGCACAGCTGCACCAGATTTTCACTCTGCTAGCTGGATTCACAGAGAGTTAGGCCGGCGTATCAGTAGCTACGCCGACCTAACTCGGAATCTACGCCGACGCAAATTTAAGCGTATTCTGGAAACCAGATACGCTTAAATTAGGCTCAGATACGAGCGGCGTAAGTGTCTTACACCGTCGTATCCTAAAGTTTACTTTTTAGGCTGATCGCTAGGTGGCGCTTCCATTGCGGTCGGCCTAGAATATGTAAATGAGTAGATTTGCCTATTCACGAACTTACGCTTGCCTGAAGCAGTAAAGATACGCCGTTTACGTAACGCACTTTCAGGCCTAAAGTTATTCCATCAAATAGCTGGAATAGTAATGTTAAGTATGGCCGTCGTTCCCGCGTCGAAATTTGAAAATTTTACGTTGTTTGCGTAAGTTGTCTGTGAATGGGGCTGGACGTAATTTACGTCCACGTCGAAACCAATACGAACGTGCAGCGTACTTTGCCGCAATGCACACTGGGATATGTACACGGACGGCGCATGCGCCGCTCGTAAAATACGTCAATCACGTCAGGTCACCACCCATTAACATAAAACACGCCCCCTCAGCCGAATTTGAATTAGGCACGCTTACGCCCGCCCGATTTACGCTACGCCGCCGTAACTTAGCAGGCAAGTACTTTGTGAATCATGTACTTGCCTCGCTAACTTATGGCGGCGTAAACACAATACACTATGCCGCCACAAAGTTAAGGCGGTCTTTCTGAATCCACCTATGCAGTTTTAATAAATTGAAGTTGTCACCGGATCGCGTTTGGAAGATTTTCCCTCCCCTATTATTCCGATAACAACTCAAAAGTTTCAGAACTCCCCTAAACTTATGCTACGTACATGCGATCGGAAATTCCGATGTGAGCTTTTGGTCGGAAATTCCGACCGTATGTAGGCTCCGACTTTTTCTGCAAAAATATGAGAGCTGGTTCTCAAATTTTCAGACAGGAAAAGTTCTTGTCGGGAATTCCGATCGTCTGTATGCAATTCCGACGCGCAAAAAAAAACACGCATGCTCGGAATCAATGTAACGCATGCTCGGATTCATTGAACTTAATTTTTCTCGGCTCGTTGTAGTGTTGTACATCACCGCGTTCTTGACGGCCGGAATTTGGTGTGATCGTGTGTATGCAACACAAGTTTGAGCCAAAATTCCGTCAGAAAAAAATCCACGGTTTTCTTGTCTGATTTTCCGATCGTGTGTGTGCGCCATTAGAAGGACTAGAAGGGTGAATCTTCCCAGCGGGGTCAGAGAAAGCATAAAAAAATAAAATCAAAGGGTCTCACCCTGTCCATCCAGATTATATAGAGTACGCTCACCTAATGATCCAGTCAAAGATTAGCTGAAAACCCCATTCTTACCAACACAACAGTAATTATGACAGGTGCTCATTATGGTGAAGTTACAGGAATGACATAACTGTTGTGGCAGCTTCCTTACTGACCTCATTCATTCCTAAACCACTAATTAGTGGTGGTGTGGAGTGATGGCAGCCAAGGTCTAGATCCAACCCCATTTTTTTTTAAATAACAAACATGTTCTACTTACCGCCTCTGTGCAAGGATTTTGCACAGAGCGGCCCCGATCCTCCATTTCTGGGTTGCCCGGAGAGTCATGGGGGCACTCCAGAGTCCTGCTGCTGCATCCATTGACACGGACAGCAGGACTCAGCCCCGCCCCTGGCTCCGTGTCACTGCATTTGATTAACAGCAGCGGGAGCCATTGTCTATCAATCTAGCCAATGAGGACCTTAGACAGCGGCTGGAGCTGCTGTGCTCGTCCCCGTCACTGGAACAAACGGGCTCAGGTAAGAAAAAGGGGGGGGCTTAAGGTTGGGGCGGGTTTAGGGTGAAAAACCGTGAGGGGTTAGAACCCCTTTAAAGTGATTGCAAATATTATACTTACCTACCTATTATGTGTAATGGTATTGCACAGAGCAGCCGTGATCCTCCTCTTTTTGGCTCCCCCGGGGGCACTCCAGGCTCCTCCCCCCTGCCAAGTGCCCCAATAGAGAGTGGCTTTCTATGGGGGCACTTGTGCAGGCTCACTCCAAAGCCAGCTGTGTGTCCATAGACACACGGAGCGCGTCTTAGCCCTGCCCCCTACTCCCTCCTTACAGGCTGTGATTGACAACAGCCAATGGCTCCTGCTGCTGTTTCAGAGCCGATGAGGAGGGAGAGAGTTGAGAGAGCATTCCCTGCATTAAAATAAAAAAAAAACATTTAGGCTACTTTCCCACTGGAGCGTTGCGCCGTCGGCGGTAAAACGCCGCTATTTTCAGTGGCGCTTTGCTGTCATTTTTGCAGCGCTATTCGGCCCCGCTAGCGGCATAAAAAAAGGTAAAAAGCCACCCGCAAAGCGCCGCTGCAGTGACATTTTGCCGGCGCTGCCCATTGATTGGGCAGGGGTGCTTTAGGAGTCGTATATTCACCGCTTCTACAGTGGCTCAAAGATGCGACTAGCAGGACATTTTTGAGCGTCCTGCCAGCACACCTCTCCAGTGTGAAAGACCTCGAGAAGGCTCTTTCAGGGCACTTTGCAGGCGCCATTTTAAGCGCTATAGCGCCTCAGTGTGAAAGTAGCCTTAATATCACTCTCTTCTCCTCCTCTTCACACGGACTTGGGTAGCAGCAAGAGCCATTGGCTGCTGCTGTTGTCAATCAAATGCTGAGAGGAGGAAGCAGGGGACAGGGTTAAGCCCCACTGTGTGTGTCTAGCAGTGTTTCTCAACTCCCGTCCTAAAGGCGATACAACAGGTCCTGTTTTCAGGATTCCCCTCAGATGAAACAGCTGTGGTAATTACTAAGGCAGTGAAACTGATCAAATCACTGGTGCAAAATAATGGAAAGCCTGAAAACATGACCTGTTGGGGCGCCTTCAGGACTGGAGTTGAGAAACGCAGCTCCATGGAAACACACAGCTCAGGAGTGAGCATGCGCTGCATGCCCCATAGCAATCAATGCTCAAAAACGCTGGAGGAGAAAAAATACATTATTCCCTATGGAGATAGTTCACATCTTCACTCCAAAACGCCTGACGCCGAACGCCTCAAGCTCAAACAAGTTCCCGGACCCTTTTTTGTCACGCGAATCGGGCGGTTTGGGCGTTTTTGAGCGTTTCTATTTCCCATAGAAAGTAATGGAAACGCTCGATTCAAGCGACTAGCGCGACAACGAGCGTTTCTACGGGCGTTTTGACTCTTTAATCAATAGAACATTTCACCCAGGCAGAAGATAAAAAAATCTACCAACATAGAAACAAGTGATGTAAAGATGATCATTTTTCCTATTGGCTAAAATAAAAAACGTCGAAGTACAAAAACGTCGGACGACGCTGTATGCAAATAAGCATGAATACGCGCGACAACACGCCGGAAAAAACGACCAAACGACCTACGCTCAGGTGTGAATGCAGCCTTAATTGCACTTTTACACATCTGGTAACGCACGTTTTTTTTTGTGCATTCAAAAACACCTGGTGCCGCAGCACCCGCCCCCCCCCCCCCCCCCTTAAGCTCCAACAGACAGCGGAGGGGGATGTTTAGATGTCTCAGGTGTGATGCTTCGCTTTGTGCACCCGGGTTAAAGGGGTTGTAAAGGTTCGTCTTTTATTTTCTAAACAGGTTCCTTTAAGCTAGTGCATTGTTGGTTCACTTACCTTTTCCTTCCATTTCCCTTCTAAATGTTTTTTTCTTTGTTTGAATTTGAATTTCTCACTTCCTGTTTCTCCTCAGTAAGCTTTCCACCATCATCCGAGCCGTGGAAAGTCATTTAGAACAGCTTACTGAGGAGAAACAGGAAGTGAGAAATTCAGACAAAGAAAACAAAGAAAAAAAATCATATAGAAGGGAAATGGAAGGAAAAGGTAAGTGAACCAACAATGCACTAGCTTAAAGGAACCCATTTAGAAAATAAAAAACAAACCTTTACATCCCCTTTAAGTTGACCCGACATTTAGCGATCAGCGGGCAGCCAGGCTGTCAACTCTGTAAATGCAAGTCAATGGGGAATCCATGCAAACGCCCTGCAATTGCGTGAAAGGCACGTCGCTGTGGTGCGATTGCCAGCAAAAGTGGGGTTAAAACAGACGATGGGGAGGCATCGCATCGCTTCGCTTGTCAGTAGCCTCTGAAGCGTGATCCGGAAGCGGATCGGGATTCAGAGGCAAGGGAGATTTAGTCCTGGTTCACACCAGTGCGGCTTTGTAATCGTGATGCTTCATCGAAATTTTAAAGCCGCAGATTAGTGAGATTTCCGCCTCCAATTTCATTGCGGCTTCATTTAACAGAAACCTGTGCAAATCACAATAAAATCCCCCAAAAAGCAGTGCTGGGCTTCAGTAGCAGCAATTTGAATGTTTCTAATGCTGGCAATGGGGTGAGACTTGTCATGCGATATTGAATCGCATGGCAAATAGCACCAGTGTGAACCAGGACTTGGACATACTGTGCAGCGAAATCTACTTTTAGGCTGCATTCACACCTGAGCGTCGGTCGTTCGGTCGTTTTTTTTGGGCGTTTTCTTCTGGCGTTTTGTCGCGCGTATTTGCATACAGCGTCGTGCGACGTTTTTGTACTTCGGCGTTTTTTATTTTAGCCAATAGGAAAAATGATCATCTTTTCGTCACCTGTTGCTATGTTGGTAGATTTTTTTAATCTTCTGCATGGGCGACAAGTTCTATTTATTAAAGCGACGAAACGCCCGTAGCAAACGCCCGTTGTCGCTCAATTCGCGCGTTTCCCATTACTTTCTATGGGAAAAAAAAAAACGCTCAAATACGCCCAAACCGCACGATACGCGCGACAAAAAAAGGTCCGGGACTTGTTTGAGCTTCGCGCGACAGGCGTTTGGGCGTTCAGGTGTGAACAATCACCATAGGGAATAATGTTAATTCTCCCCTCTGGCGTTTATGAGCAGTGCGCTTCAGGCGTAAAAACGCCTAGGTGTGAATGGGGCCTTAAAGGGAACCTGTTACTTTGATTAGACATTCTTGTTACAAATGCAGCATTAAATCAGGTTTTGTTACATATTTTGTCAAAATTAAACAAAGTGGCAATTGCAGATCTGACAGCAGAAAACCTGGGCAGCCAGGCGTGGAACACAATGAAGGGCAGATAAATACAAAGGGGCAGATCCTCAAAGATCTGCACCCGCGCAGCGTATCTAAGATACGCTACGCCGCCGTAACTTATCTGGCTTTGGTTTGAATCCTGAAAGAATTTGCGCCGTAAGCTACGGCGGCGTAGTGCATCTCCCGCGGCGTAAGTGCGCGGAATTCAAATGCGGCGAGTAGGGGGCGTGTTTCATTTAAATGAATCGCGTCCCCGCGCCGAACGAACTGCGCATGCCCCGTCCGTCAAAACTCCAAACGTCAAATGGGTGCATTGCTCCAAATGACGTCGCAAGGACGTCATTGGTTTTGACGTGAACGTAAATGGCGTCCAGCCCCATTCACGGACGACTTACGCAAAATTTTCAAAATTATACGCGGGAACGACGGCCATACTTAACATTGAGTACGCCACCAGATAGCAGCTTTAACTATACGCCGGAAAAAGACGAACGGAAACGACGTAAAAGAATGTGACGGCCGCGCGTACGTTCGTGGAACGTCAGAAATAGCTAATTTGCATACTCGACGCGGATTACGACGGGAACGCCACCTAGCGGACGCCGAAAAATTGCATCTAAGATCCGAAGGCGTACGAAGACGTACGCCTGTGGGATCTAACCCAGATGCCGTCGTATCTTGTTTTGAGGATTCAAACCAAAGATAAGACGGCGTACTTTCTTTGTGGATCTGCCCCAAAAGGGCCACAACAAATCACGACCAATCATCTCTCACCCTACTTTATTATTATAATTTTTTATAGAAATCCTTATTCCAGCAGTACCACAATACACAACAAATCTATAGCCAAGAAAAAGTATAACAAAGAAAAGAAAAAGAAACATAAAAGAAAAGGATTTGCTTTCTTTTATGTTACCAAATATACCATTGAGAGGGTTTTGTTCAGTAACTAGAAAAAAACTCCAGTGATCCTGCCAGAAATCCAACATCCTATGCTCCCTGACTGTGAGTTGTCAGCTGTCACTGTTCTCAGCTGCGGCGATTTACACCATGTCCAGGCCCTCCTCTGTTCCCTCTGCTGTCTTCTGGGAGACAAACAGTTCCCAGAAGACAGCAGGGACCAGTGGGATCGTGCATGTGCAGTAGGGAACCAAGAAGTGAAGCCGCAAGGCTTACCGAAGATAGCGGCACCTCCACCCGAGGGACAGATCTGATTCGGGTGCCGACATCGCGGGCGCCCTGGACAAGTGCATGTCCTAATATCAAACGTCAGCAGCTGCTGTATTTGTAGCTGCTGACTCTTAAAAATAAAATTTGTCGGAACTTAAAGTGGAGTTCCACCCATAAATATAACATTACATCAGTAGTTTTAAAAAAATGTCAGTAGTCCTTTAAGAAAAAAAAATTTTTTTTTTAGATGCCTTCAAAGTGTTGTTGCTAGGCAGAATAGTTAATCTTCCCACTTCCTGCACCTAGGTGCTTAAGCTTCCTAACCTACACCGCACAGACTCCTGGGAATGTAGTGGGTGTAACTTTCCAGGAGTCTGTGCATTCCCCAGTCTGCTTGTGAAGCACTGAGAATGTGCGAGATCTGCAAGGCTGAAATCCAGGAAGTCATACAGTCTGGCTTCATGATGCCCACACTTAAGATGGCCCCAGTCAATTTCTATTTTATAAAGTGTCTAAATGCTGTAACAACCTAACAAAACGGACCTTAGTTTACAGACTAACTTTACTAGAATACATTAAGCTTGTGTATTACAGGGGTATTTATATTTAAAAAGTGAAATTGTGGCCGGAACTCCGCTTTAAGATACATTAATAATTTTGTTTATTCAGCATGAAATGGAGCTTAGTTATGTAGCATGAGGCTGTATATTCTGCAATATTTACATTTTTGGTAAATTCATTCAATGAACCCAAGTTCTGCAAGCTGAGATCACGTGCACTGCATTGATGCATTCACACAATTTCACAGTAACCGTGAGATAAAACAAAGTTCAAGAATACTCCTTTGTCCCATTGTTTTGCAAATCTATGTACATTACAAACTGTATGATTGTTGGAAGGCAAATTCATTTGTACCAGGCTCTAAGTGTGAGGAGGAAGGGCAAGCAGTAAAAATGAAAAGTGAAACCTTCCAAGCAGCTTGTAAACCTTGTGATCTTTCTGCACATGGCTTGAAGTGCTTTATTCCTCCCAGGAGGAGCAAAATGGCAGCAGGCCGTAAAAGAGACCCAGTTTGGGAATACTTTAATAAAGTTCCTCTACCTGTGGGTAAAGCAGGTATGCGTGCAAAATGCAAGCAATGCAACAAAGATGCAAGGACTGGTGGCTCGATAAAACAATATTAAAGATTCTAACTACCAGCAAGAAGGAGTCCTTACAAGTAAAGAGCACTTGTCATTTCAGATCAGTGGCGGCTGGTGCTAAAAAATTTTGGGGGGGCGCAAAGGAAAAAAAAAATTGAAGTCTCACTGTGCCCAAACGCAGCCACTGTTACATGCCATCAAATGCAGCCACTGTGCCATCAATTCGCACCACTGTGCCATGCCATTAAACGCAGCCACTGTGCCATACATTGTCACCACTGTGCCATGCCATTAAACGCAGCCACTGTGCCAACGCAGCCACTGTGCCATACATTGTCACCACTGTGCCATGCCATTAAACGCAGCCCCTGTGCCATACATTGTCACCACTGTGCCATGCCATTAAACGCAGCCACTGTGCCATACATTGTCACCACTGTGCCATGCCATTAAACACAGCCACTGTGCCATCCATTGTCACCACTGTGCCATACATTGTCACCACTGTGCCATGCCATTAAACGCAGCCACTGTGCCATCCATTGTCACCACTGTGTCATGCCATTAAACGCAGCCACTGTGCCCTTTAATGGTCGCCGCTGTGCCAATTGTCCCCACTGTGCCCTGTAAATTGCGTTCTTCCCCGTCCCCCCCCCCACCCAGCACTTACCTTTACTGGAGTCAGGCATCCACGTCCCACGATGTCTTCTCCCGCCCTCGATGACTGACAGGCGTCTCAGCCAATCAGGTTACAGGTAGCCAGAACCGGCCAACGTGATTGGCTGAGACGCCTGTCATCTTATTCAAGGGGCGTACAGTCTGTGCGCTCCGAGAATAAGCTTCCGGGACCCGAGGGCTGTATTGGGAAAGCCTATCAGAGCTGTTGGCTTTGATAGACATTTCCCTACAGCCAACCAGCTGGCGTTATTCAGATGGCCGGACATTGAGCGCCGACCATCTGAATAACAGCGGCAGCGGCGAAAATAACATAGATTCGTGCAATGCATGAATCTATGTTATTTCACTCAGTGGCGGTGAGAGCCAGAGGGGGCGGCGCTCCAGCGCCGTCTATGGACGAACCGCCACTGTTTCAGATCCATCATAGCAGCGTCTGTTAGCGGGCATCCACTCACCTGCTGCCGCCACATCCCTCACCTTGTTGTGTCACTGCCGCATCACCAGTCATCCCATTAAAGTGAATGGGACACGGTCGGTGAGTCAACAGTGGGTCAGAGGAAGAGCTGCTGCGGGATAGAGATGACAGTTGCTCATTAAAAATTATGATTTAAATCAAATGCACCCTGTTAGAAACTGACACTTATGCCGCGTACACACAATCGGATTTCCGATGAAAAAAAATCCGATGGAATTTTTCGTCGGAATTCCGATGAAGCTGACTTTCATCAGTCTTGCCTACACATTATGGCCCAGATTCACAAAGCACTTACGCCGACGTATAGCACGTTACGCCGACGTAAGTGCAAATGTGCGCCGGCGTATGTGTGCGGCAGACCCACGAACCAACATGCGCCTTAAAACAGGCTACACCCCGCCGACGTAGCTTGCACACGCCAGCCTAGGGTGGGCGCACATATGGGTTGGACACATGGGGCTGCTCCCATTGATTAGCCATTCAAACATGCAAATGAGGGAAATACGCCGATTCACGAACGTGCGTGCGTGTGCCCGGCGCATGCTACGCGAGGTGCGTGCAAGTTGTATGTCCGGCGTAAAGTTATTCCCCATAAATGAGGTGCAACCCGGCAACAGACATGCACAGGTTTGCACCAAGGAACACAAGCCGGCGTATTGTGCGTTGGACGTGTGTCTGGCTGGGCGTACGTTATGTTCACGGCGTACGCGGTGATCCGACGTAGCTTAGGCAGTTGTGCCGGCGTGGTTGTGAGCCGGCGCAGGGGGGTGCTGTGCATGCGTCCACGTCACATGCGCAGTTCGTGATATGTACCTGTCTGGCGCTCGGCCCATCATTTGCATGGGGTCACGCCCATTTCCACCTACGCCGGCGTGCGCCTTCGAAACCTACGCCACGCTGGCGCAACTTAGGGAGCAAGTGCTTTGTGAATACTGTTCTTGCCTCTCTATGTTACGTCGGCGTAGCGCATATGAGATGCGCTACGCCCGCTCAAAGATACGCCGTTCTACGTGAATCCAGGCCTGTCAGACTAAATTCCGACCATCCAAAACGCAGTGACGTAAAACACTACGACGAGCCGAGAAAAATGACGTTCAATGCTTCCGAGCATGCGTCCACTTGATTCTGAGCATGCATGGATTTTTCTCCGATGGAATTCCACACAGACGATCGGAATTTCCTATCGTTTTTTTTTTCCATAGGAAAAATTTAAAACATGTACTATTTTTTTTAAGTCTGATGGGGCCCACACACAATCGTTTTTTTT
The DNA here is from genome assembly GCF_905171775.1 of Rana temporaria. NCBI lineage: Eukaryota > Metazoa > Chordata > Amphibia > Anura > Ranidae > Rana > Rana temporaria. The sequence continues at coordinate 27,766,285 of NC_053497.1, read as the reverse complement.
TTTTTCGATGAAAAAGGTCCATCTGACTTTTTTCATCGGAAAAAACAGTCGTGTGTACACGATATTAGCCCCAGTTCACACTACGAACTGCACAGAAACGCGCTGCACATTAAGGTTCGATTCACATACGATCGCTTCAGTGCGGTGCTATTTGAGCCCATTCACAAATCGCACCAAAAGTAGTGCATACGCTACTGTTGGAAACGCAATGGACCCGGATCGCATAGTACTTTTGCACCGTGTGATCTGGTATGGTCCAGTGCCTGCAAACCCACTGCGTTTGGGGCGTCGTTAAGATTGCAATGACGGCTATTGCAGATTTCAGTGCGATTTGAATGTGGTGCAGGAAACGCGTACAGATTGTGGAACACATTAGCGTGAACCTAGGCTTACAAAGCTGCCTTAAGGGGTCAATATTGTCTTGAGGTAACCTCATGTTGCTTTTTTTTGTATGTGCTTCCATGCACTATTTTTGGAAACGCACAACGGTACAAAAGTACCATGCAATCCGGTGAAGGCAAACGCACTGCGATTGTGACCTGTGTTTGGGGTGTCATTAGCTGAACATTGACACCTCGCTACAGATTGCAATTGAAGCGCGCTTTGAACGCGGTGCGAGAGAAGCACATGGAACGCGGGTTACCCCCACCACGTTCTAGTGTGAATCTAACCTTACCTGCGCAAGGATCCAGCGCTGTCCTCACCCAGGCCAGTTCTTTTAACAGTCTTCAGGTCCCTGATGTCAGCATGTCTGGGAAGCCAGCTGTTACTCCTGGCAGCTTCCCACTGCGCATGCTCAAGCCACACTTTACTTTGTGAATGGTCCTGCACCCCCTTGTGACGGGGAGAAAGAACTTTCAGTGGAATTGCCTAGGTCAGTGATGGTGAACCTTGGCACCCCGGAGGTTTTGAAACTACATTTCCCATGATGCTCTACTACACTGTATAGTGTGTGTGCATCATGGAAATGTAGTTCTCGAACATCTGGGGAGCCAAGGTTCACCATCATTGGCCTAGATCAGTGATGGCAAACCTTGGCATCCCAGGTGTTTTGGAACTACATTTCCCACTACACTGCAGAGTGCATGTGCATTGTGGGAAATATAGTTCCAGATCATCCTTTCCCATGATGCTCCACTACACTGCATTGTGCATGTGCATCATGGAAATGTAGTTCTAGAACATCTGGGGTTCCAAGGTTCACCATAATTGGCCTAGATCAGTGACGGAAAACCTTGGCACCCCAGATGTTTTGGAACTACATTACCCACAATGCTCCACTACACTGCAGAGTGCATGTGCATCGTGGGAAATATAGTTCCAGAACATCTAGGGTTCCAAGGTTCACCATCTTTGGCCTAGATCAGTGATGGCAAATCTTGGCACCCCAGAGGGTTTTGGAACTACATTTCCCCTGATTCTCCACTACACTGCAGAGTGAAAAAGCATCATGGGAAATGTAGTTCCAGAACATCTGGGGTGTCAAGGTTCGCCATCATTGGCCTAGATCAGTGATGGCGAACCTTGGCACCCCAGGGGATTTTGGAACTACATTTCCCATGATGCTCCACTACACTACACTGCATAGTGCATGTATCATGGAAATGTAGTTCTAAACATCTGGGGAGCCAAGGTTCACCATAACTGGCCTAGATCAGTGATGGCGAACCTTGACACCCCAGATGTTTTGGAACTACATTTTCCACAATGCTCCTCTACACTGCATAGTGTATGTGCATCATGGGAAATGTAGTTCTAGAACATCTGGGGAGCCAAGGTTCACCATCATTGGCCTAGATCAGTGATGGCGGACCTTGGCACCCCAGAGGGTTTTGGAACTACATTTCCCACAATGCTCCACTACACTGCAGAGTGAATAAGCATCATGGAAAATGTAGTTCTAGAACATCTGGGGTGCCAAGGTTTGCCATCATTGGCCTAGATCAGTGATGGCGAACCTTGGCACCCCAGAGGGTTTTGGAACTACATTTCCCATGATGCTCCACTACACTGCATAGTGCATGTGCATCATGGAAATGTAGCTCCAGAGAATCTGGGGTGCCATGGTTCACCATCATTGGCCTAGGTCAGTGATGGCGAACCTTGGCACCCCAGAGGGTTTTGGAACTACATTTCCCACGATGCTCCACTACACTGCAGAATCCATAAGCATCATGGGAAATGTAGTTCCAGAACATCTGGGGTTCCAAGGGTCACCATGATTGGCCTTGATCAGTGATGGCGAACCTTGGCACAACATTTCCCTTGATGCTCAGCTACACTGCAGAGTGCGTGTGCATTGTGGAAAGGTAGTTCTAGAACACCTGGGGAGCCAAGGTTCACCATAATTGACCTAGATCAGTGATGGTGAACCTTGGCACCCCAGATGTTTTGGAAATAGATTTCCCACGATTCTCCACTACACTGCAGAGTGAAAAAGCATCATGGGAAATGTAGTTCCAGAACATCTGGGGTGTCAAGGTTCGCCATCATTGGCCTAGATCAGTGATGGCGAACCTTGGCACCCCAGAGGGTTTTGGAACTACATTTCCTATAATGCTCCACTACACTACACTGCATAGTGCATGTATCATGGAAATGTAGTTCTAAAACATCTGGGGAGCCAAGGTTCACCATAACTGGCCTAGATCAGTGATGGCGAACCGTGGCACCCCAGAGGGTTTTGGAACTACATTTCCCACAATGCTCCACTACACTGCAGAGTTAATAAGCATCATGGAAAATGTAGTTCCAGAACATCTGGGGTGCCAAGGTTTGCCATCATTGGCCTAGATCAGTGATGGCGAACCTTGGCACCCCAGAGGGTTTTGGAACTACATTTCCCATGATGCTCCACTACACTGCATAGTGCATGTGCATCATGGAAATGTAGCTCCAGAGAATCTAGGGTGCCATGGTTCACCATCATTGGCCTAGGTCAGTGATGGCGAACCTTGGCACCCCAGAGGGTTTTGGAACTACATTTCCCACGATGCTCCACTACACTGCAGAATCCATAAGCATCATGGGAAATGTAGTTCCAGAACATCTGGGGTTCCAAGGTTCACCATGATTGGCCTAGATCATTGATGGCGAACCTTGGCACAACATTTCCCTTGAAATGCACACTGCAGAGTGCGTGTGCATTGTGTAAAGGTAGTTCTAGAACACCTGGGGAGCCAAGGTTCACCATAATTGGCCTAGATCAGTGATGGTGAACCTTGGCACCCCAGATGTTTTGGAAATAGATTTCCCACGATGCTTCACTACACTGCATCATGGAAAATGTAGTTCCAGAACATCTGGGGGTTCCAAGGTTCACCATGATTGGCCTTGATCATTGATGGCGAACCTTGGCACAACATTTCCCTTGAAATGCACACTGCAGAGTGCGTGTGCATTGTGGAAAGGTAGTTCTAGAACACCTGGGGAGCCAAGGTTCACCATAATTGGCCTAGATCAGTGATGGTGAACCTTGGAACCCCAGATGTTTTGGAAATAGATTTGCCACGATGCTCCACTACACTGCATCATGGGAAATGTAGTTCCAGAACATCTGGGGTTCCAAGGTTCACCATGATTGGCCTTGATCAGTGATGACGAACCTTGGCACAACATTTCCCTTGATGCTCAGCTACACTGCAGAGTGCGTGTGCATTGTGGAAAGGTAGTTCTAGAACACCTGGGGAGCCAAGGTAAACCATAATTGGCCTAGATCAGTGATGGTGAACATTGGCACCCCAGATGTTTTGGAAATAGATTTCCCACGATGCTCCACTACACTGCATCATGGGAAATGTAGTTCCAGAACATCTGGGGTGCCAAGGTTCACCAT